>NW_020861191.1:655065-946258 GCF_000972845.2 Larimichthys crocea
TATATGTGTGTGTGTTGTGTGTGGTGTGTGTTGTGTGCTCTTTATTCAGAAAACCCTCATGTCACATCTACATTTCCGGATGGGTATTTATAGACACAGATTAAATTTATATATAAATATTTCAATATTTCACACCGTAAACGTGTTACACACCTTATAGCTGTAAACCATTAGAAAAATACATACGTTGGTTGGTTTGGGGCTTACATTAAGGTAAATTTATAATCATCACTTTAAAAGTTACATACGTTGTTTTTTGGTGCCTGTTTGTTTCCCAGATTATTAGTGTGTGTGTGAATGGGTGTTAAGAGACATTTAACTAAGAACTTTGTAGAAAGGCGCTTTATGAAGTTCAGTCCATTTCCTTGTATTGTTTACGGGCAGATCTGCCCGAACCCATACGGCGGCGCCGTTTACGTATCGCGACCAACGACCAACCCGCTCAATGCGGCGTCTATGTATATATGTCTATGGCCAGCCACCCACCACACCACTGAGCCGTTTTTGATATTATCCAATAACCACACTGCCACCCTCTTGGACAGAGTGGTAGTAACAGGCATTCCTGGTCTCTGCGCACAAATCGTTTCCTTCAAATCCATCCGAGTTAATCGTGCCAAAATCACGTGAGAAGGATGACGCAACTGAGCGAGCAAATAGGAACCTGCGCGTGCAATCTGTTGTGCAGCTTTGCAGATCTGAAGTTACAAGTGCAAATTCGAAGATGCGCTTTCACAGTTGTGAAATATGCTTGCAGTTTGCTTTTTGCAGATGTGTGGATCTGAAGTTACACTTACAAACTCTGGATGCGCGTTCACAAGTTGCGAGATGCGCATCACAAGTTGCGATTACGGGTTTTACAAGTGCAAATCATAGTCTGCTCTTCTTCAGAATATGGCCTAATCTACTTTCATACATCACAGTCGCAGTGGCATGTACTGTTGCATACTCACATCTTCTTAACACAGCACAAAAAGGGACTACATTGTCATTTTTTCAACTGTGTAAGAGGCCAAAGGCTCATTATAGATGTTGGTACCCGCTGCTGGGACTTGATTCCGTTAATTTATTTGTGGCTCCATTACCGACAAGGCCTGGTTGTAGTTGGTGCTCCAGCCATGATAGCACGACAGTGAGCCAGCATGCACCATACCAGGACCCTGAAACCGAAAATGAATTCAGCATGAATGATTTCTTATATACCATGTGCTTTTCCTGCTGTGACATGTTAAAGGGCCTCTGTAAAAGATGCAGGGGCATTAATTTACTCTTAATGGAAGCTGGGGATTAGCTGAAAAGATGTGCATGATGAAAAACAATTAGATTCAGACTCTGACTTCATCTTATCACAACCATCACCAGATCAAATGCACAACACAACAACATGAAAACATCGCGACTGCGGTATTTAAACAATGTTTTAACGAACAAACAGAACACTGTACAGAAAGAGAAGGACCCAAATCACATCGTACTTTAATAATGTCCTTATTAAAAATGTCCTTTTGTGTCATTTTGTAAGTAATGTCCTCTGACATGTAAAGGTGCTGTGTTTAATGGAATGAGCCATAAACAGTGACAGCATGCCTCATTTCTCTTCAATTAACACTAACAAAGTCATGTGTTTATCGTGCAATATCATTAAATATGTAAAAGACAGAAATGTAAGAGGAGAGTTCAGAGCAAGTGTCGGAATAAATGTAGAAAAATGAATATTGGTGTTGCCTCTTCTGCTGTGTAAACTGTGTTGTATTTGGATAATACATGAGCATTAAAGCATGAATCCATTAACTCTGTTAATGCTTCCTCCACCTACCACAATGACACATACAGTAAAATGTTATTTTTATTGACTTGCATTCACAATCTCTATCATCAGACCTGTTATTGTTCTTTTCTCTTGCCTGAGCTTTAACTGCACCATGATCTGATCGAGCAATTGTTTAAGAAGTGAATAAAAATGAACAAACCTTTACACAGCATCAGCCCGGACACGCTGGAAACAACAGCATATCGGGCAAACTAAATATGTCTGTGGGCATAAATCCAAGGGCAATATTGAAAAATGACATCAAGTGAAAAGAAAATGACAAATTTCCAAAATATTTCAAGGATTAAATCCGAGGTTGAACGTTTCATAGAGTCCTGTTTCTGGCAGTGAAGTTACCAAGAGTGACACCGCTGTTAGCGATTAATGTTAACTCCAAGTCCTTTGTCCCCAGACTCCTCGCTGGTTTGTACCCTGTTCAGCACTGATGTAATAATAAGGGTCAGATTGAGACACTGACCTGGGAACTACGACAAACAAGTTCAGTGGCAGAATTTCTGAAGGGAAATTGAAAAAAACCGAATGTGTGTGTGGAGCAGCAGACACTGCTCATATTTCTTTCTGTCAGTAGATACTTTGTGAGGTTTTCTGATTCTGTAAGAAATAGTTGTTGAGGAAATCATTTTATTATTATCATGGTATACAAAATGCTGCTACACTATTGTGGTTATATTATTTCATGTGCTGCACGTGTTCTGCAGGAACCAAGTCAGAGATCACATCTCTCCCATTTTTGCTTCCTTGCATTGGCTACCTATTAATCTAGAATAGAATTTAAAATTCTTCTCCTTACTTACAAACTCTCATGGTCAGCACCCCTTATCTAAAAGGCTCATAATACCTTATACCCCTCTAGAACACTGCGCTCTCAGGACGCTGGGTTCCTTGTGGTTCCTTGTTTCCAAAAGTGATTGGGAGCCAGAGCTTTCAGCTATCAGGCTCCCTTCTGTGGAACAAACTACCTTCTGGGTTCGGGAGGCAGACACGGTCAACACCTTTAAGAATGACTTAGACTTTCCTTTTTGATAAAGCCTATAGTTAGGGCTGGCTCAGGTCATCCCTTGTTTGCTGCCATAGGATTACACTGCCGGGGGACCCCACCGAGGTTATGCCTAGCCAGGCGGCGGTATTGGGTGTGAAGATGCACACATCTCCTCCTTACCGAAAACTCCTCTCTCTCTCTCTCTCTCTCTCTCCTCTCTATCTTTCTCTCTCTCCTCTCTCTCTCTCTCTCTCTCTTCTATCTCTCTATATCTTTCTCCCTCTCTCTCTCTCTCTCTCTATTTTTATATATATATATATATATATATATATATTATATATATCCATCTCTCTCTATATATCTCTCTCTATATTTCTCTATATCTCACTCTCTCTCTATATATATATCTATTCTCTATATCTCTCCATACTCTCCATATCTCTCCATCTTTACAGGACAAACATATTGTACAATGACTGATAAAATGACAATGAATTATAATGAATGATAAAAATGATTACAGTAATAGATATGGTAGTAATAATGACAGTAATAATATATGTAGTGGATGTCGTGCAGGATCTCAGCAGCAGCCACGATCCACGAGAACCTGCTGGACGACAGAGCACAGAAACTCAGGGGAAGTTTGGTTAGTAACATGCATTAATGAGACATGTCCACAGATGGAGAGATATGGAGAGATATGGAGATATATATATATAGAGAGAGGGAGATATAGAGAGATATAGAGATATATATAGAGAGAGAGAGATATAGAGAGAGATATATATAGAGAGAGAGAGTTTTCGGTAAGGGAGATGTGTGCATCTTCAACCAATACCGTGCCTGGCTAGGCATAACCCTCGGTGGGGTCCCCCGGCAGTGTAATCCTATGGCAGCATAACTAAGGGATGACCTGAGCCAGCCCTAACTATAGGCTTTATCAAAAAGGAAAGTCTTAAGTCTATTCTTAAAGGTGTTGACCGTGTCTGCCTCCCGAACCCAGAAAGGTAGTTTGTTCCACAGAAGAGGAGCCTGATAGCTGAAAGCTCTGGCTCCCAATCTACTTTTGGAAACTATAGGAACCACAAGGAACCCAGCGTCCTGAGAGCGCAGTGTTCTAGAGGGGTAATAAGGTATTATGAGCTCTTTTAGATAAGATGGTGCCTGACCATGAAGAGCTTTGTAAGTAAGGAGAAGAATTTTAAATTCTATTCTAGATTTAATAGGTAGCCAATGCAAGGAAGCCAAAATGGGAGAGATGTGATCTCTGATCTTGGTTCCTGTCAGAACACGTGCAGCAGCACTGAAATAATATAACCACAATAGTGTAGCAGCATTTTGTATACCATGATAATAATAAAATGATTTCCTCAACAACTATTTCTTACAGAATCAGAAAACCTCACAAAGTATCTACTGACAGAAAAGTAAATATGAGCAGTGTCTGCTGCTCCACACACACATTCGGTTTTTCAATTTCCCTTCAGAAATTCTGCCACTGAACATTGTTTGTCGTAGTTCCCAGGTCAGTGTCTCAATCTGACCCTTATATTTACATCAGTGCTGAACAGGGTACAAAACCAGCGAGGAGTCTGGGGACAAAGTGACTTGGAGTTAACATTAATCGCTAACAGCGGTGTCACTCTTGGTAACTTCACTGCCAGAAACAGGACTCTATGAAACGTTCAACCTCGGATTTAATCCTTGAAATATTTTGGAAATTTGTCATTTTCTTTTCACTTGATGTCATTTTTCAATATTGCCCTTGGATTTATGCCCACAGACATATTTAGTTTTGCCCGATATTGCTGTTGTTTCCAGCGTGTCCTGGCTGATGCTGTGTAAAGGTTTGTTCATTTTTATTCACTTCTTAAACAATTGCTCGATCAGATCATGGTGCAGTTAAAGCTCAGGCAGAGAGAAAAGAACAATAACAGGTCTGATGATAGAGATTGTGAATGCAAGTCAATAAAATAACATTTTACTGTATGTGTCATGTGGTAGGTGGAGGAAGCATTAACAGAGTTAATGGATTCATGCTTTAATGCTCATGTATTATCCAAATACAACACAGTTTACACAGGCAGAAGAGGCAACACCAATATTCATTTTTTCTACATTTATTCCGACACTTGCTGCTGAACTCTCCTCTTACATTTCTGTCTTTTACATATTTAATGATATTGCACGAGTAAAACAATGACTTTGTTAGTGTTAATTGAAGAGAAATGAGGCATGCTGTCACTGTTTATGGCTCATTCCATTAAACACAGCACCTTTACATGTCAGAGGACATTACTTACAGAAATGACACAAAATGACATTTTTAATAAGGACATTATTAAAGTACGATGTGATTTGGGTCCTTCTCTTTCTGTACAGTGTTCTGTTTGTTCGTTAAAACATTGTTTAAATACCCGCAGTCGCGATGTTTTCATGTTGTTGTGTGTGCATTTGATCTGGTGATAGTTTGTGATTAAGATGCAGTCAGAGTCTGAATCTAATTGTTTTTCATCATGCACTATCTTTTCAGCTAAATCCCTCAGCTTCCATTAAGAGTAATATTAATGCCCCTGCATCTTTTACAGAGGGCCCTTTAACATGTCACAGCAGGAAAAGCACATGTGTATATAATGAAATCATTCATGGCTGAATTCCATTTTCGGTTTCAGGGTCCTGGTATGGTGCATGCTGGCTCACTGTCGTGCTATCATGGCTGGAGCACCAACTACAAGCCAGGCCTTGTCAGTAATGGAGCCACAAATAAATTAACGGAATCAAGTCCCAGCAGCGGGGTACCAACATCTATCATGAGCCTTTGGCCTCTTTACACAGTTTGAAAAATGACAATGTAGTCCCTTTTTGTGCTGTGTTAAGAAGATGTGAGTATGCAACAGTACATGCTCACTGCTGACTGTGATGTATGAAAGTAGATTAGTGCCATATATCTGAAGAAGAGCAGACTATGATTTGCACTTGTAAAACCCGTAATTCGCAACTTGTGAATGCGCATCTCGCAACTTGTGAACGCGCATCTCAGAGTTTGTAAGTGTAACTTCAGATCCACACATCTGCAAAAAGCAAACTGCAAGCATATTTCACAACTTGTGAAAGCGCATCTTCGAATTTGCACTTATAACTTCAGATCTGCAAAGCTGCACAACATGATTTGCACGCGCAGGTTCCTATTTGCTCGCTCAGTTGCGTCATCCTTCTCACGTGATTTTTGGCACGATTCACTCGGATGGATTTGAAGGAAACGATTTGTGCGCAGAGACCAGGAATGCCTGTTCTACCACTCTTGTCCAAGAGGTGGCAGTGTGGTTATTGGATAATATATCAATAAACGGCTCAGTGGTGGTGGTGGGTGGCTGGCCATAGACATATATACATAGACGCCGCATTGAGCGGGTTGGTCGTTGGTCGCGATACGTAAACGGCGCCGCCATATTGGTTCGGGCAGATCTGCCCGTAAACTAATACAAGGAAATGGACTGAACTTCATAAAGCGCCTTTCTACAAAGTTCTTTAAGTTAATGTCTCTTATACACCCATTCACACACACACTAATATATCTGGGAAACAAACAGGCACCAAAAAACAACGTATGTAACTTTTAAAGTGATGATTATAAATGTTTACTCCTTATGTAAGCACCAAACCAACGTATGTATTTTTCTAATGCTGAGTGTTTACAGCTACTAATGTGTGTAACACTGTTACTGTGATGATAAATATTGAAATATTTATATATAACATTTAATCTGTGTCTATAATAACCACATCCTGAAATGTAGATGTGACATGAGGGTTTTCTGAATAAAGAGCACCACACACCACACACACACACACACCACACCACACATATATATATATATGTATATATATATTACATAATACATACATACATACACACACACTATATGTGTGTGTGTGTGTGTGTGTGTGTGTGTGTGCTCTTTTTCAGAAAACCCTCATGTCACATCTACATTTCAGGTGTGGTTATTATAGACACAGATTAAATGTTAATATAAATATTTCAATATTTATCATCACAAGTAACAGTGTTACACACATTAGTAGCTGTAAACATTAGAAAAATACATACGTTGGTTTGGTGCTTACATAAGGAGTAAACATTTATCATCATCATTTAAAAGTTACATACGTTGTTTTTTGGTGCCTGTTTGTTTCCCAGATATTTAGTGTGTGTGTGTGAATGGTGTATAAGAGACATTAACTTAAAGAACTTTGTAGAAAGGCGCTTTATGAAGTTCAGTCCATTTCCTTGTATTAGTTTACGGGCAGATCTGCCCGAACCAATACGGCGGCGCCGTTTACGTATCGCGACCAACGACCACCCGCTCAATGCGGCGTCTATGTATATATGTCTATGGCCAGCACCCACCACCACCACTGAGCCGTTTATTGATATTTATCCAACAACCACACTGCCACCTCTTGGACAAGAGTGGTTAGAAGTAGAACAGCATTCCTGGTCTCTGCGCGCCAATCGTTTCCTTCAAATCCATCCGAGTGAATCGTGCCAAAAATCACGTGAGAAGATGACGCAACTGAGCGAGCAATAGGAACCTGCGCATGCAAATCATGTTGTGCAGCTTTGCAGATCTGAAGTTACAAGTGCAAATTCGAAGATGCGCTTTCACAAGTTGTGAAATATGCTTGCAGTTTGCTTTTTGCAGATGTGTGGATCTAAGGTTACACTTACAAACTCTGAGATGCGCGTTCACAAGTTGCGAGATGCGCATTCACAAGTTGCGAATTACGGGTTTTACAAGTGCAAATCATAGTCTGCTCTTCTTCAGATATATGGCACTAATCTACTTTCATAGTGATGACTACATGAGATGAAAAGTAATAACAGATCTCCGTCATCTTTGTCCTGAATTGTTACCTACACTCACTACACATATTATTCTCTTTGTAATTATATTTATATATATATATATATATATATATATATATTATATATTAATATATTATATATATATATATATATATATACATATATTATATATATATATTATATATTTTTTTTTTTTTTTTTTTTTTTTTTAATTTCTCTAAAAGCTGGGCTGCTCTGGTCTGCTTTCCTTTGCTCTTCAGTCGAACACATCTCAGGTCTTAATTGTGGCACTAAAATTCATTTTGAATTATCTGGAGTGAAATACAGCTGGAAATAGGCCTGTGATTTTCCTTGAGGGAATGGCACAAAGCACAGTTTCCATGGTGCTGATGTCATTTTAATCACTGCTGCCTGTTACGAGCAGTGAGCAGCTCTGAAATGTGTTTCTCTGGGATGGTCCAGACAGCAGCAGGACCACAGCAGTTGGCTTTTATTGTTCCTGGGTGGATAGCTGCATGTGGGTGGGTGAGGCGAGAAACTTCTGTTCTTGATTGAGTCAGTTCCAGTTACACACTCTTAAGAAACAAGAATTAAAGGATCATTGCAGTGGTTTCACAGGTTCATGCACATGCCCACGTGAAATTACACAGAGCACCCCGTTCAAACTGCAGGATGTAAAAACAGACAAAAGCGAAACAAATTAACTAAGTAGCATATTTACACATGTAGAGGCATATTTAGAAGCACACACACCAGAAAAATGACCAAATCTGAGCAAGTAAACAAAGTCTGGCAGGCTAAACGCTTGGTGGGGCCAAGATGGCAGCAACTATTTTGGTGAGGCTTGAAGTCACGTGCAGGACAGTGGGGTTTCGGGGTAAAGCTCAGTGTGTGGTGTCCTGGCTGTTGCCATCTTGGCAGTCCTGGTCCAGGGCTTGTGAAGATGAGCTCAACTGCCACAGTGACATTTCAGAGTGACTGAGGTTACTGTTTGGTGTAAATGCCTCTGGAACTCATTGTAATTTTAATATGGAGGTTTGGATCCGATCTGACCAGGTACTCAACTACCTATTGCTCTATCTGTGATTTTTAGCAGTGTATTATGTGATTGACATTTGCCATGAACATAAACCATTGTAAGCTAGACCTCCAACTGCTGATGTCTCAGGTGTTGGAATAATACCTTAAATGAAAATGAATCATGCACACAGTGTGGATCCTCTTAAATTCTTAATGTTTTAAAGGACTGGACTGAAAAGAGAAACAGCTTTAATCACTGAAGGTAACGCTATGTGGAAAAAGCATGTTATAATGCCAGGGAAGAGTTGCTGTCAGCCAACTCAAGTGCCCACTTAGAGGCTCCACAAATATATCCACAAATGGTCTGGTCCTATTTTAAAAATATACAAATACAGCTGTAGCATCATTGTACCTTTTATTTCTTTATACAGAAAGTGAGAATTCAAAGGTTGTTCAAGCTGCCCATTGAAAAGCTGCATGGGATCTTCTTGTGATCAGAAATAATAAGTTGAGCAGCAACATTTCTTGACCTACGACCCAAACACGGCTGTATGAAAAGGCTTGTCAGCCTTGTTCCCACTTGGCAGCAGTACACCCATTGGTACTAAAGCAGACAATCTCCTGTGGCCAAAGAAGTATTTTTAAACACTGTATCTGTTAGAGAAGGTCAGATATGAACTTTTTTAACTATAAAGAACTTCTATGTTAAACTGCAGAGCCTAGAAAAGTGCATTTTAATGCTCATGATGTCATCCTAGTGTAAAGTGTGTGGGCTGAGGGAGACTAAAAGCAGGCAGCAACAGAGAGCGAGGCACTAATATGAATATGTAGCAGGCCACATGACGCAAAAAAAAAGAGGGGAAAGATCTTTGGAAGCAAGTTTCAGTTAAGTGAAGGAGTGCTTGGTGTCCGGTTTAAATAGTTTGGTCATGACTAGGACATGCTATGTCTGTAGTCCACTGCCTCCACCTGCTTTATCTGCACATTTACAGGAACACACACAGGCAAAGGCTGGTATTTATGCAGAAAACCTCAGTCAACACGTATGCAAATGGAGCATTACATTTATGACTCCATAATGTTGTTTAGGGTGCTGGTGCAATGCTCACTTTATACAATTGTCTGGATGAATACTTGATTCTTATTGGCTGCAGGTGGTCCATTAATTAGTCCCAATGTTCACTGAATGAACACTGAGTGAAGTCCTTCAGTGCCTCGTACGCCACAGGATACTTACTGACTGTAACACACAAGTTGCAGGAAATTCACTGTGCCTTTGAACTTACTGATACTTTGCATCTTTTCACTATTTAACACACTACTTTAGGCTGACATGAATTTACACATCACTGATCATTTGTTTGAATATTTAGATTTTCATTTAGAGACAATGATAGCTGCATAGTACTATTGTGAAATGTGTATAATTGTGATTATATTCCGTTTGTCACTGTACAGTGTTATTGACTTTGAATCTTACTAGCATAACGTTAGCTTTGTGTTAGCTTTGAGCTCAATGCTTAATATTAAGCATTGAGTGGACTAGAAATATCTCCTATTGCCAAGTAATGAATCTTTTGATTGCATAAGAACCTTATGGGATGGTGATGATTGTTCCAGATGTTAGTCAGACCCTCAGGTATTATCATGGAAACTGTGTTATTTATTGTGAAAAACTTGATTTTGATTTGAAAACACATGGAAATATAAATGAATGGTGCGACCATGGTATCAGCAGGATAACACCCTTCAAGGTGTCCATGATCAGGAATTAATGGACACCTCATCTGACAGTGTCGCTTAAGTGAAGCTCTTTCTCAAGTAAGTGAAAACAGTAACATAGCATACAAAGCCTTGTAGAGTGATGGAGGTCAGCTGGAGGTCAATGGTCCTCCACCTGATTACAGCCCTTACTGTATGTGAGTGCAGTCTGCTGTTAATTGGATTTTTATGTCTTTATTCAGGACTGGGCTGCGTTTCTCCAAAGTCAGTTCATTATTACTCATCCACTACACCAGAGGGACAGATGTTTGGCCACACTGTATCCTAACCTTGTCTTTTCTGCCATTAAAAATTGTTCGGGGAATGTGTGTAAAACTGGGTGTCAAGTCAATGTCAAAGCAAAGTGTAATAACTGAGGGAGAGTATCAGTAGTGCTGGTTTATGGTCAGCGGTGGGAGGCGGGTTTATTGAGGTCAGTTTTATAGGTTGCCATTCTATATTGGAAGACGTGTTCCAGCAAAGAGTCCACATAAGTACATGACTATGAATTACAGAAGGGAAGAAAGAAAGAGTGCATTATGCCAGGGGTTCCCAAACCTTTCAGCCCGTGCCCCCCAAAATAACGGTACCAGTGATTTGACCCCCCACTATCCCCAGATGTCAGATGATTTGTCATTGTTACATGTCGAAATGTTTAGCACAATGCTTATGTGTTTCTGTCATTAATCTGTCGTAATCACATCAGGGGTCAGAAGTGGCTTTTATTTTCAATGTAACTACTTTTTTATGTTATAATTATTTAAAATTTTATTTGATTTCTGAGAATCATCTTGCTACATTGTGGGGATCTAACGTAGCACCCGGGGCACGACGGACCGCCCCCCAGAACACTCTGGAGAGTAGAAAGGAGAGGGGAAAATAGAAGAAAGGAATGGGGTATTCTTAGAAATGTCAGAAGTGGACCTGCTCTTGGAACTCTGCTGAAAAGCTTCAAATCTCAAACACAGAAAGAAACTGACCATCATATGATGATCATATGATACCAAATATGTGGCATTTGTAGCTTTTAAAACCAAGTTTGATTCAATACTTAAAAAGAAACATCACAAAGAAAAAATACAAAAAGTGTTGTAAATAGTCATTTCCTTTATAAGAACAAACATCAGTACAGCTACATGAGAAAAAATTGCACAATTTATGTTTATTCAGTTTATGTAAAAGTCATTGTGACCGGATCAGTCCTCCCTGATGACTCGACGGTAAACGTTCCCCCACAAAATAACTTCTTTGGGCAGTGAGAGCTGGTGTTTCCTGTTTACTGATGACTGACTGATGTGATGACATGTAGAGCAGTCCATGTTCTTATAACAAACAGTAATGTGGTAGTAGGGAGTGTCTTTGGCAGCTTATCGAAAGCTTATAGCTTATAGAAAAGATCTTTGAATTTATGTGTATGTGTCACAATGACTCGTTCAGTCCTTCCTGTCTTTGTTGTCTTTGTTGATCTCCAATGCTCCCAATCCTTCACAACCCCTAACAGCTTTCACAAGATTGTAAACCCAGGGATGTTTGGACATTTGACAATTTTTAGATTTACAGCGTACATTTCCAATTCCGATTATTGATGCCAACTTTATTTTTTGTGTTTTGATTCACTGGGAATGATTTTCAAAATGATGGGCACTCCTATAGAAGAGGCGCTCTGGGACAGTATGGAGTCTAAAAAAAACGAGAATCTATCCTTTAACGCTGCTCCACCTGAGAAAAATATTAAATTTTTCTTTCTCGTATATATTTCCAGCTCGAGCAAATGAGCTATCGAGAATCAGAATGATGTCTGACTGATAGAGTGCAGACGGCTGGATCGGCGGGTTAGAGGCTATAACTCAACACTCATCCCTCGGTGCCCTTTTGGCTCCCATAGAGGATCAAGCGGGCTGGGAGACTGCCCTTTGGAGGCTCTGTCTGAGGCAAATTATCAGAAGGATCGCCTACCTTTTCTATCAATTTACAGACCTTTTGTGCACAGGCAGCTCTGCTCTCATTACCACAGCCCTGGGTTCACACGCAATCTTTTAGATTCAATTAGCTCGGATGCGCAGCAAAATATCGAAGGGCGTTTTGCTCAAGCAAAGCCTCAAGGAAACTGAAAAAGGTCATGCCTCTGACTTCCTCTCCGAGAGCTACGGGGAGGTAGATGGAAGCAGAGAAAAAAAATGTCACGTTCAATGGGCTAAAATGGCATTTCATTCCCTGCACCACTCCACCACAGTGACCAAACTTCATTTCCCTTCTGAAAATATTCTGCCTGGAGCAACCAACTCTTTCAATTCAATACTTAGAACAGTTGGCGTTTAATATCTCTAGTATATTGTTCGAGCAATATACTTAAGATAGACCAGGAGGTGCCACTCTGTGAAACCTCTCACCATAGCGCTACAGTATATGGAACATAACCAGCTGTGCCATTGAAGCTGGAGCCATTATTTCTTCCTGAAGAAAATGTTCCCTTTTGACAAGGCATTTAACATAGAAATGCTGTATTATGCATGCAAATCAGGCAGCCCTCTTGTTCTTGCAAGGCCTTATTGAGGATGACCTTGGTGGACGACAGGTGTTGGTAGGGGGAATAATATGTCTCCTGTCACCTGCAGGTGACATAAAATTCCCAATTAAACTTTAAGATGTCTGGATTCATGTGAACTAAACAAAACGTGTGTGGCATCGGTGATGAGGTTGACTTTTCTTTTTTTATGTAATCAGATTTCCTGTTACATTAAAGACCTGAAGGACTGAAGGGAGGAATCTGAGAATACTCATGTGTGTCCATGAAAGTTGCTGTGCTTTATGATACTGCACTGTATATTAGTAACTTGTAAGAACAGCATTCTACAGCTTTGAGATAATAAGCATCAGTGGACCCACGGCTGGCTCACAGCTAAAGCAGCAACCAGCAACATTTCATCAGTTCAACATGGAGTTCCTTGCGTGGATCAATGTCACTCTAGGCACTCAGGCATTCCCATGGTCCAAAATCGAAATAATTTTATATCTGGTCATTCCACAGCTTGGAGAATGGGAATCACAGCAATTGGCTTTAAACTAACAGAAAAGGGTTTTTTTTAACAGGTCTAATATCACTCACATCACCAGATCTGCTGTCGTGAGAATAAGTAGACTTACTCCTCAAGTATGCTTCATTATAGAAATAGAAATAGAAATTGTTTTGACATTTTGTACATTTAATTATATTATCCATCATGAGTATAATCAGCAGATTAAGCGATAATAAAAATAACACGTAGTTGTGGTCTTTATTTAGACCTCCTGCAATATCTCACAACAGAAGCAAATCAAAACATCACATATCTGAATTGCTGATGACTTGTAAAATGTAATGTAAAATATTGTTCCATGAACTGATACAGCGGTCTTTCTCATGCTTGCATTGTACAGCACTTTGTGATGAACCACCTATCACACTGTATTTATGTTGATTTACGTTGGAAGTCTCTAATAATACATTTTAAAAGTCATTAAAAACAATAAGTCCTGATCTGTGACTTTATACAATGTTGTTTTTTTTTTCCTGATAATTAGAATATTCAAAATAATTATATCATAATACTCAAATTAAGGTCACAGAATAATTTTGGGATAGGTCTAGATTAAATAATGAGGATACTTGTATAATAACCAAACATTATTCAAATCTCAGGAAGACAATCGTCTTAGTGATCATTAAAAATATGATCACACAGTCATCTATCCTGTCGTCTGTCCTCTCTCACCTCCTCTGCACATTCATGTTTGAACAAAGGATTCCAGCCCCTCTTCCTGACTAATTACTACAAATTAACAGGTTGGTAGGAATATCTGCTTAAGCCAAGGACACTCAGATGAAGCCATGAAGAAGTATTTGGAAAAGCTTTGGCCTCCTGTTGATGCTCCACACAGAACTTGTACCTCCTCACTGGCTGAGCTTGCATGGACGAACATTTCCACCAACAACAAAACAACAAGACGTTTCACATTTCATTTCACTGATTTGTCATGACTTCACAGCTAAGTCACTTTTAACTCTACAGACTATTAGTGTCATTGCGCTTTAATATAAGAGTGTTGGCAAGATAAACTGTGTGTACATTAATGTTTATTCTGCGAGCTGGAGGGGAAAAGGACCGCATTGGACCGAAATGATTCTGGTATATTCTTGGTATATTCTATATTCTATATTCTTGTGTGTGAAGTAAGTAGAAGGAGGAGTGCCGTGCACAGATCTACAGCTACATAATGCTGGAATCACATACGATTTATATTGTATTGTCAATTTTTTCTTGATTTAGATTAACACTTTTTCTTTGCAGAACGATTACAATGATTACAGTATGTATAAAAAGACACAAATGAGTAAAGTTAAAATGTAGTAGGATATAGAAATATATATGAATAATATGAAATGTAATAAATGTAATATAAAATACAATAAATTACAATGCAATATAAAATATAACACTGTAGGAGACTGCTGTACAGTAGTAATAAGATGAATGAACTATAATGTAGACAAAAACAAATTCACATACTTTCTCATACCTGGACAAAATCAGTTTTTTTTTGTTTTGTTTTTTTCTTTTTTTAACATGCAAAGTCAATGGAATGTGTTCGTCCCGGCCTCACTACACATCATCCTGTACCCAACTATCCTGTAAAGTTAACATTTGACACAGCAAACACCTGAAGAGAACAGCTGTTGTCTGGTGCTTCACTGAAACCAAATGTGAAAGTGTAAAAATAAAAAGTGCACATTGTTTGAACAGGATGAATATTACTGTGCATTTTCAGTTGCGAGGTACTTTCCTTATTACTTATTAAATCAGCATGCTTTCAGTTAGCAGTGAGCATGAAACTGAATATTTTTAATATTAGCAGGCAGCATTGAGTAAAGAGTCAATCATGATTAAATATAAAAACAGTTGATGACTGAAGGGGGCAAAGCATTTTTTTAACTTTATTTTCTTCGTTCAGTATTATCACCACTCAAGTTACAGAGTCATACTAATAACATCAATACTCATGACGTCTCACTTCAGATGCTTCCATTAGCACACTTCTTTGTAGCACATTTGCACACTATGTATTTCCTGCACATAATACTGATTACTGATGACCACACTGCCATGGTGCACTTCAGAAAAACAACAGCTGCTCTCTTCAGGTGTTTGCTGTGTCAGATGTTAACTTTACAGGATAGTTGGGTTGTGGATGTGTAGTAAGGCCAGGACGAACACATTCCACTGACTTTGCATGTTAAAAAAAGTAAAAAACAAAACAAAAAAAACATGATCAGAAATTATCACAGTATTTTAAAACTTCTACTTTTCCAATTTACAACCGGGTAGAGCAGTAGTGCCAACATTTAACTGCCAAAATATAAATGTACTTACATTTGTATATTGCAGGATTCACTGCAACCCCTTCAGCTCCAGCAGCTTCCTCTTCTGCCTTTTCCACAATGCTGACAGTATTCTGCTACGTAGCCAAAATGGCGATCACTGAGGGCAAGAAGTGTCACACTTCTCATTCCACGCTCAACTTTGTTGTATGTTGACTGTTATGAGTGCATCATACAGGTACTCACAGTACTCATTTTGACATAGCCGACAGTGTGAATACACTTATGGACTCAAAATAGCGAGTGTAATATGAGACTTCTCTCAACACAGTAAGTTGACTGTCCATAAGCTTTGATTCTCAGAAGAAAAAGGACCGATGCACATTGCTTCATTTGCCAGATTTTAAACTCTCTTAACAGATTTGTTATCAAATGTATTTTGTCCCAACTCCATTGTCAGTGGAAGTCTGTGTCTGCACTTGATTAGTTTCTCTGAAATGAGTCAAAGCGACATTCTAATCCCAAACTATCTGGGAAGACTCCATTTTTGTGTCATGTGAATTATTCTTTGCTCCCTGTGGCCTCTTTATCACCTAGTGATTATCAGAGAGACTCATCTAAAATGAATCTGAAGAAAGAGTGGCACATTCAAGAGTCGTAATGGGATTTCCACAGTGAGATGCTCTGCAATCTTAAATGTGGGTGAACTAATTAAACTAATTGTATTCATGTTCATAAAAGAATTCACTTCTTCCCAATGCCATAAAGGGCAGCTCAAAATATAGTGCTGTCACATTGCATGAGCAGAAATATAATGAGCACATTGTTGCTCAGGCTGCGGCAGTGAGCCACTGAGTACTAAGTCTGCGTCCTCATCACGACTTAAGTGTTGACTTGCCATATGGTGTTTTTTTCTGACACAAACAACTTTAAATATGCTCCATTATGATATATTAATCAGTAAAGCATATTGCCGTGAGCCCTCGACTAAAGTGTGAAGAATGAGAGCAGCAGAGTCAGATGTGGTGTTGGGGAGGTAAACCATGTGATATTGTGATGTCTAGACACACATTTATCTGTCTGAAAGTGTGTTCATAATAAAATTCTGGAAGCGACAATGAAACATGATTGTGTCCTGTAGCTGTCAGGTCGGTTCATGAGGTTCAACATGCTGAGGTGATAGCGATAGCTAAAGAGCAGTTCAGGAAAGAAGAAGAAGCTGTGAAATGTTGCAATTATCATTTCCAGGAAGTTCCAAGACTTCTAAGAGTTTATCGACAAAGCCAGGAGGTACAGGGGCAAGTGGAGGTCTGGTGGAGAAGGAAATCCAAGCGGTGAAATGTTGATGGTGGTAGTCCTGTCCAGTGACAGGAATAATAATGAGGCAGGGCTGGATGTGGCAGCTGAAAGGCTGGTAGAGACCCTGAAACACAGAGAGATCAAGGTTAGCAGAAGAAAACTGATTTGGCCCTATGAAGACTGAACGATGTGGCGGTGTCTGGTAGGCTGAACCAGGGTTAAATACTTGAGAGTCGATTGGATGATGAGCTGCAGCTGGTGAGGTGTATGATAATGTTTACTGTGATCATCATCTTAGTTTAGTATATACACATGCTAACATTTGTTAATCAGCACCAAGTATTGTTAAGTATTAGTTGTTACATGGAGGTAATTAGTTGTGAACCATTGGCACTGGACAAACTAAACTGTTGACATGATGATAGTGCCAAATCAAAAGTTGATGAATCACTGAAATGGGTTTTATTATCCTGTGACAGACATAACTGCCTGTATCAAATTTCATGACAGTTAATGCAAGTGCATGCATGCGAGTGTTGAATTTAATAACCTCATCATCAGAGTGCATATCTGTACAAAAATCTGTGTCTATGCATCTGATAGGTGTTAAGATATCTGACTGGATGAATGAAAATCCTGACCTGCAGTCGGCGCACACCCTGGATCATGACTGTCTAATGCAATTATTCCAATAGTTTACAGGTGGAGTACCTCGTTTAAAAAATGCTTGCATTGTAGTTTTTGTGTCTGAGGGGTTAAAAAGGATTTTAAAAGTTGTTCAAAGGAGCCTCGTTCATTCCTTTGGGCAGGTGGCATGATGTAGGTTGTAAAATAAAAAAAAGCCATCATATACAGGTAGACCATCTGGCGGGGCACTGCCCTGGCAGAAAATGGCATTGCATTATTCAGTGACATTCAGTAAGAGCAAAATATCTGCTGCAGTTTATAAAGAGGTTGTTGTGGTCTGCTGGTGGACAGAAACTCATGGGTCAAAGCTCACTCAGCCAGTCTAGGTTTATTTAGCATTGTTTATTATGCTGATCAGGTAAACTTTATTACCTGTAGTACCCCAAATAATCTTCCTTCAAACAACCCCTCTGTAGTTTCATGCATGTACATCACGTCTGAAAAGCAGCCAGCAGAAATAATGAGATCTAGATGCAGGAAGCAGCTCACAGGGACAGGAACATTTCCCCGTTGGCAATCACAACTCATTCCAAAGTAATACATTCAAAGAAAGCACAATATGAATTGTGGAACTGTTGACTGAAAAAAATAAAAAAAATAATGGTGCCACCAAACTAAATGAGAAATGTGTGGTGTCAGAGGTGGAAGTTTGGAATAGATACAAGAGCATATTATTAGTGTTGTTATTTCTTGAAAATGTCAGTGAGTGTCGAGGAAACTTGCAATGGAGGAAAGCTGATGCTGAAATAGCTCTTAAAGGTTAGGTTATATTCAGCATGGGGCACGGCTATCTTTTTACAAAGGTTAAACACTTGCATTATGAACTAACATGATTCCAACAATGAAAGGACATTGATGGTAAAATGGCCACAAAAAATATAAACAACTTTTGAAGTTTGAGAAGAAGGATATTGGCATTTAAACACAAATCCAAAACTTGTGTGTGATTACTTCACTTACTTTCCTTCAGGTTGCAAATATAATAACTGGTTCTTAAACTATGGTACCCGTATCACTGGTGGTACATGAAGTGTCTCTGGTGCAAAGGAATCTCCAGCTGATTTTCTAGAGCAGCAGGTGATAACTTTGTATATACTGTATGTGTATGTATACATGCCACTTTTCTCCTGTAGCTGAATCGCTACAGACAGTGGTAGAAAAGTTATACAATGATGCTTTAAGGCCAGTTTTAATTTTGCTATAAGTCTATTGCAAGACCAAAGTAAAGACTTGTTTTAAACCTATAACGTTAGCCACCTTACCTAACTTGGAACCATCCGTCAGAGTGAATGTTATTAGCTCCCAAACTGATGAGCAGTTGGCACCTTGCATGGTAGCAAATGTGTGAATGAGATATGTAGTGTGAATGCCTTGAGATAAGAAAGGCACTGTATAAGTACAGTCTATTACTTATTATTGGGGTTATGTCAGAGTTGCAAAGCAAATCACAGAGTTTACAAGGTTTGACTTGTCTTTGTGGGAGATACAGGTTAGTTAGACTGGTAGCTTTTGTCTTTTCTCTGGTTCATCTTTGATGGTGAGGAGGAATAAGTCTGCCTTTTGAGCTACTGAGAAAAATCCATGGTCGGTCAGCTTTCAGAGGTAACCTATTGGGATTTCAGATGCACCGCAGTAAGTAAAGGCCCCCCTGAGAGAAGAAAAGACAATCGGTGGCACACTCACGAGGCTTTCATGATGATGAACAGTGCAGTGTCTAGACACACACATTGTTCAAATGATCAGGATTGCTGCGTTTGCTCGCCGCAGGTAGCCCACATGAAGGAAAGAAGGTAGGAGCAAACACAAGCCAGCATCCAAGTTGGGGGGAAGAGCATTATATAGCATTTTATTTAATAGGACATGTTTCACCTCGTAAATACGATGAAAGGGGCTGGCGGTTCCAGGCTGAAATGAGTTTTTGGAGGTCTCCCTGCAATAAAAATTTATATAATGCTGTAATACACTGTGTGCAGATTTTATTTCTTTGGAGAAAAAGACATGTCCTTTTATTGTTTGTTACACTGATTCAGGTGTGCCTGCATACTTAATCAGACTGCTCCAAGCACTGCACACAGCATTTTACAGAAACTTGACTTTTGGACATTAATTATCTCATTTGCATTCATTCATGACCTATAAAAATAGACAGATTGAATCCATAGCAATTTGCTTCACTCTGTTCATCCCGTGCAGGATGGGCAGCAAACCTTCACTCACAATCAGAATTTAAATTAGCTTCTTCAACAAAACGATCAAAATTTTCTGAGCATAAAAATGATATTATTTGCCGGGGGATTTGTCAAGGACAATCAAAAAGTAATTTACTATATATTTGCTGACGATATATATATTTAGTTTCATTTGCTTGAATGGGAAAAATATCAGCTATCTATAATGTTAGTGTTCGAGGGTGGATATACAGTGACACACTGTTTGTGAAATTGTAAAAATAATATAAGTCACATCTGTGTGACTGTCCTAGCTTTTGAATGCCTTTATTTGCACATCATAATCTACAGCACTGTATGTGTGCTACCTTAATCCCTGTAGCAGAGACTCAGGCCCCAAGCAGACAGGGATTATAGACATTTACTACTCCGGGTCTCTGAGTAAGCTGCATCACTTCCCAAACTTGTTTGTACTTTTAATAGAAAAAATGAATAAATAAATAACAGTTGCCCAGTCGTCCATACCCAGCTTCCCCAGTCTAGTCCTTGAGTGTCCTTGAGAATACTGAACCCCAAATTGATCCCAATAGGTGTGATGCAGTGTGTGTGTGAATGGAAGAATGAAGTGGTTTTACCATACTGAAACAATGCAATGGAACATGATGAAGGATGATTTATTTCTAACTTATGGGAGTGAGTATCTCCTGTGTGTCCAGTGTGGCTTTTTGTTGCACAGGTTTGGACTTGCAAGGATACATTTTCTACGGTGGTTGCAAAGAGTGAACAAGAGATGAAATCATCCTCATGTTCCCCTTCTCATACGTGTACACAGAAACTCTTTAGATTTATGTAGAATTACTTTTTGGCTTACCATCCAACTCTTACTGAACAGTAAAAGGTTGTTGTAGTAGGTCAGTGATTTCGTTCTTTGGTGGTCTGGAAGTTTGGGGTAAAAGTCCATTAAAAAAAGGTCCTACTGATCAGCTGTGAAATCAGACTGTAGTGAGTCTAAAACAGATTGTGTGTGTCGACATCAGAGACGAGCAGACCCTAGGATATCTTGGATATCATGACTGTAACTAAAGTAACAGAGGCAACATAAAGATCAGCGGTGGACACTGAAGTGAACTGAGTTGAGCAGATTTGAGAGCGCAACTAAAAACAATGTGGACAAAAGCAGTGGGATGACATAAGAACATGAAAACACTGATAGTCTGAAGAGGTTTGGGGGTCTCGTATGGGATAGTTGTAAGATTGCAAGCGCCTACTTCCGGTAGTTGTAATAATAAAAATACACAAGTGATCATATATCACACTGAGACATTAATTGGGTTAATGAGGCCATCCTGTTAGTCACAAATACAAACACATGACTCAGTGGAGACCTTCGTTCAGATGCATCACAGCCAATAACTGGACTGTTGTTGTAAAAACTGCAGGTCAGGAGTCAGCAGTGTCGAGCTAGTGTTAAAAAACTTAAATTGGCACGAAAACAACACAGGGCTGTTGCAGTCACTTAACTGTAAACTGTCAGTCCCCCATCTGATTTTAACCTGATGGTTTAAACCTGATTGCATAATCTCATCAACACGGCGTTCCTGTCATTATATCACAACCATCATCTCCGAGCTGATTCTATATATTTTTTAGAAAACTACTAATCCACCCTTACAGATGCAGCTGCCTAGAATTTCTGACTGGTCCATGACAGGCTGTTTATCTGATTGGAATGAGTGAATACATCTGACTGCCAGCCAGTTGGACTGTATTAATGTTACAGGAAGGGAGGAGATGTGTATGCATGTCAGGTGGAAATACATTAAGTTACTCTGAGCTTAATGAGGAGTCCAGTCAGAGCTCTGAGGAAATACCAGCTTCAAAACAAACTCACCAAAAGTGCACAGACATTATATATTGTAAATGAATATTTATTCATGTATTCCTTTAGACTTGTTTATGGAAGGGCAACTGTCTACACTTGTGTACTTTTCATATGTTATAACTACAGTATACATGTGGTCTGTAGTGACTGTGTGGAAACACATTTGATTCCCGGTCTGAGTTATTATCCCACTTCAGCCCTAGTACACCATGTGATTGTGATTTGTATGAT
Organism: Larimichthys crocea; assembly: GCF_000972845.2. Classification (NCBI taxonomy): domain Eukaryota; kingdom Metazoa; phylum Chordata; class Actinopteri; family Sciaenidae; genus Larimichthys; species Larimichthys crocea. The sequence continues at coordinate 677,150 of NW_020861191.1, forward strand.
AATGTTTACTTGTGATTGTGGGATACAGTTAACTCAGAATATTACTCCAAAGTCGAGTAAGCGGGCATTTTTCTGACAAGGAACACATTTAAACTTGTCCTGAAGTGTGACAGGAAATAAATCCAGGCAGAACCAGGTGATATTCTTGACACACCATGCTAAATATCACTTTGTTTTGTGGGGAATTGTGGAAAATTTAAAGGTGTAAATTTAAGTAATTCTGGCATTTACACACAGCCTCTGCTGGTGCATGTGGACTACTGTATTTGTCTTTAGATTTTTTATAAATTTCTCTTTAGCAGCCCACCTCCACACACTTCATTTTATTCATTTTCTGCCAATAGATAGTGAAAAACATTTTAGCTAGCTAGTGGTTAGCACATCAAAGGGGCATTGAGAGCACAAGTGAACTCTTTCATAGTTGTCATGTTTCCATGGCAAACTAGAACGTAAAGGGCATCACACTCCAGCAGTGACAACAACAGTCACATTCATTGTTTAGAGATATAGTTACTTTAAATGGGATCACCCTGGCCACGTCCACTACATATATTATTACTGTCATTATTGTTACTATATCTCCATTAGTTTATAGTTAGTTAATGATTTGCTGCTGCTGTGCATCTGTGCCACTCTATTTATCTGTCTGAATTGAACTGAAGTGAATTGTTTTCTATGTTAGCCCAAACAGGATCATTACCAAGCAGCAACCTCCGGTGTTGGGAAATGAAGCCAATGTGGAAATGTTAAAAACTAGTCTCTGTCCATTCTTTATACTGTCATTGATCCTTACAAGTTGATGCAAGCATTTACTCTACCTTGACTTTGTATGCCTTTTTTGGAGAGCTGACACCAAAGAGATGACAGGAAATAAGTGGAGAGAGATGAAGGATGACATGCAACAAAGGTCCGTAGTTTGATTTGCACCTTAAACCCCAAGGCCACAAAAACACTCCTGTGCCTTAGTTTAAAAACCTTGAAGGGACTATAAACTAATGAATGTTTTTATAATAGCAGTGTATCATGACAAATATGACAATGACAAATAGAATGCAACAATGTGAAAGGGGTTGCTTGTTACTTAGTATTAGAAATGATCTCCTGATAAGTTTCAGCTCATTATTCAGCTGTCCAGCCCACATCTTTACAGCTTTAGCTCATTCTCACTACTCTCATTGTTTTCGTCCCCAGCAGGCAGCTGTTTTCAGAGAGAAAGCTAAAAACCCAAAGCTCACTATGTGCTCATCACCAAACAGCAGACAGGCTCATTTAGAGACTAGCTTGGGAAGGGAGTGGAGCATTTAGTAGCTAAATAGCCAGATATTTCCCTCAGGAGTTGGTGGAGACCAAAAACAGAGCTAAAATAAAATGAATATTGAACTCAGATTTATCGAACACTAACATGATTGCTTAACTCACACTCAAAAGTTAAGTCACCTTGGTACATGGTAAATGCACTTCGGACCACTCAAAGCGCTTTTACACTACATATTGCATTCACACACATTCACACAATGCATGGTCAGTTTTAGGAGCTAACCATTCATACACATTCACACACCGATGGTGCAACCTTCAGGAGCAATTTGGGGTTCAGTATCTTGCCCAAGAACACTTTGGCATGCGGACTAGAGGAGCCGGGGGTCCGCAGATCATCTGATTAGATGACAACAACACACCCTAACTCCTGCCACCCACATAGCTGGTGTTCACAGTTATTTTCTGCATTTATTAGGTTTGGTCAGAGGTTCACCCAAATCAAATAATCCTATGGGGATGAGAATAATCACATCAGTTTTTGTGGCATTCTGGTCAGTAGTTCAGAACTTCTTAATCTGAGTCCACAAACAAACCATTAGATAATCGTCACCCTCAGGCTCTTAGGCCCAGTGTAAGCTGTAAACTGCTGTTTTAATCAGCCCTTCACTACCCCTTCATGCCCCTGCCTCACCTATTGTTGGGTTTCTCCAGTCGCTGTTTGATAGCGCTGATCATAATTGATTTTGAATTATCCCCAGCTACCCATTGCTCCCTCCTCCTATCTACCATCTCACCTTCACTCATTCACCTCTTGTCAGGCCCTCAGCTGATGAAAAACCTGTCCTCTAATTGCCTCATATTTTCAATTCGCCCTAATGAAAATGACTACTGGACAATGGGAGGAAATTACATTTGAGGAATGGATGACTGGCTCTTTAGCCGCCCCCCCCCCCTCCACAAAGCCTCTGATGGAACATCTGTAAAGATGGATTTAGCTTCAGTGATAATTTTCTTAATTAAACCACAATATTTAATTAAGAGCCAGTGTAGTTTAATTACAAAGATTTTTCTCTTCCTCCATACTCTCTCTCTCTCTCTCTCTCTCTCTCTCTCTCTCTTCTCTTGATAAGGGTAGGAGTATTGCAGCCCAGAAAAGTCTCATCTGTTGAAATAAGGGAATATCTTTGTAATGAATGTTGACCTAATGTCTTCACAGCTCAGCCGTGGTACAGAGAGCTGCCGTCTCTTCTTCCCTCCTCTGATCTCTCTATCACCACTACAGGGTGAAAACCTTTTATCTCAGAAAATTGGCCATAACAGGAACTGCTTGAACTTTAAAGAAAAACAGGTTAACATCCAGGCTGGGTCTGTGCGAATGAAGCATTTTTTTAATTATTATTCAAAAGATAACATTAACATTAGAAATTTAGAAATTTAATATAATTTAATCATAATAACTTTACAGCACAGGCAAGTATATTACAAGCCACTGAAAACAAAAGCCACCTCAGTTACTGAACACTGGGTTCCTGAGGCTATCTGACTATTTGTCAATGAGCCCATGGAGTATCGATGGTAATTACATGATGTTGCTGAGAGATATTGATTTTGGCCAGAGACTTAGACTTGAGAGCTGTGAGCACCGTTGTCACCACCGTCCATCACGATGAGGTTATGGTCAACTTTTTATGTTTTTAGCAACGTTTTATGTTTTTTTACTCTTCACTTACAGTCCTACCAGCAGTGTAGTTAAAATGTAAAGTTTGGTGGTAACGTTAATATGTAAAAACTAGTGCTGTCAAAATTAACGCGTTAATTTTGTCGATTAATTTTAAAGAATTAACGCGTTAAAAAAAATTAACGCAATTAACGCGGTTTTGTTTACTTCCGGTGGCGGCCGCCATTTTGGATGTGGCAAAGTAGAGCTTTGTTTCCCAGATATATTAGTGTGTGTGTGTGTGAATGGGTGTATAAGAGGCATTAACTTAAAGCCCTCACGGAGACTGCGCCCTGCACGGTCGCCCACATTGCCCACACGTAAAACCGGCCTGCTTGTATTAGTTTACGGGCAGATCTGCCACATCCAATATGGCGGACGTAACGTATCGCAGCAACGGACCAACCTGCTCAATGAGGCATCTATGTATATGTCTATGATCTATCCTAACTAAAGGAGAGTCTATGTATATATGTCATGATCTATCCTAACAAAGGAGAGTCTATGTATATGTCTATGATCTATCCTACTAAGGAGAGTCTATGTAATATTTATATGATCTATCCTAACTAAAGCAGAGTCTATGTGTCTATGATCTATCCTAACTAAAGGAGAGTCTATGTATATGTCTATGATCTATCCTAACTAAAGGAGAGTCTATATGTCTATGATCTATCCTAACTAAAGGAGAGTCTAGTTATATATGTCTATGATCTATCAACTAAAGGAGAGTCGTATAATGTCTATGATCTATCCTAACTAAAGGAGAGTCTATGTAATAATGTCTATGATCTATCCTAACTAAAGGAGAGTCTATGGGCGAAAAGATGGATAAGGACAGACTTTAGGGGGAACATTTCATTTTAAAAAGTTGTCTGACGGCTCGTTGGACAAAAACAAGGCATTTGCACAGTTTGCAAAGCCGAATTTAAATTCCACAGAAGTAACACGACTTTAACATATCACCTCAAAACAAAACACCCTGTCTACACTACAAGAGTGTGGCACTCGTCAGTATATTTCCTCATTCTGGCTTTTCTCCGTTTGCACTGTGCATATGTGCACCTTAGGCCAATAAAATGAATGAATTTAAATATACTTTCGCTGTGTTTATTCTACATTAATTTGATCATTTTACATAAATAAATATTCATTATAAGCTTCAGTCTCAGAAAAATGCATTTAATTTATTGATACATTTATTGATAGATTAATCGCGATTAATCGCGATTAATTACAGAATTTTTTGCGATTAATTAGTTAATTTTTTTTAATCGATTGACAGCCCTAGTAAAAACCAATTAGGTTTATTTCCCCAGGGGCAGGGATGTACTCGGAAAGCTTCATGGCTATCTGACCATTAGATTACGAGGTATCTATTGTGTTAATGTAACAGTTTTTACCTCAGAGTGTGAAAAATGTCAGGGAGGTCACCAAACACATTATAGGACTCATCACCCGGAAAGCATTAATATTTAGAGTCAATTTTTAAATAAGTCCACCCACTATTTGTTTTGTAGAAAGTTGAAAATATGGCTGGAAGGAAGAAAAAAGCATCTGAAGTTGTGCAGCTGTGTCTCAGACGGTGGGTCGTCTAGTAATTGGAGGGTCACTGGTTTGATTCCTGGCTCTCCTGGTCCCATATAAATAGCATCCTTGGGCAAGATACTGTATCCCAAATTGTGTATATAGGTGACTCAGTATCAGAGCACTTTGGATAGTACTACATTGTTCCTGATGAGCACTTGGCAGTCTCTGCCATCAGTGTGTGAATGTGACAAGTGTCAAATCGTCGGTAGACCACAAAAGCCAAATGCAATACAACTCCATTCACCATTTGAAAAGGAAAGATTTATTATCTGGGGAACATGTTTGTTCGTTCATTTTAACAACGCCTGCCCACGAATTTTGATATTCTTTGTGTTAAGGTGCACATTAAATACCTCCGGAGGTAACCTTGAAATGACATATTCTTTTGGCCACTGGAGGGCAGTGTTGAGCTGAAAATACAACAACAACACATATAATTAAATTACAATTTGTTATGACGAATGTATAAACGTGTCTTTTACTGAACCAGCAGACACAGAGCCATGAGTATTGCACATATACAAAGTTGTCAGACATGGTTGAAACATAAAAAACAAAAACATTGGCAACAGAGACTGAGATATACTGTAGTTTTTTACTCCTAAGTAAGGGTCAAGCTCCAAAAGCACTGCATGCTGCACTTCCCATAAAAGCACATAGGGCTTTAGTGAAAGCTCAGTGAGGACTATAATCTCGTATGCTAGGCCTGTAGTCAGTTTAGCTTTCCATCTGACATTCACTCCTCTTCATGCATGCTCACACTTATTTCCTAGCTGTTATTATCTGTGGCTGTCTTGATCATCATCTGTTATAATAAACAATCATCTTTACTTCATGCACTTCTTTCTCCTGATTGAACTTTCATCAGATCCAAACAGTTTCAGGGTAAACTGTTGAGTGTCATTCCAGAATTGAGTGAAACAAAGCAAGTTCACTTCACTAAGCTTCGTCTGAGGGGAGTCTACTGTCTCAGACCTTACCCCTGACTTAGACCCTCCCCGCCTGGTAATGCCAATGTATTTGAAACTTCATGCCCCAAGTTTGTGCATAGATTTTCTGTCATGGATTTGAAAATGTCCTTTTAGCTCTTTTTTTGGTCTCCACCAACTCGTCCATGTTCACCAGTTTCTCTAACAGTATCTTTCTGTTGTTTGTTGCTGAGCAGGTTGCACAGTTGACATGAGCAGAGATTTTCAGGATCAGAGTCCCTTTTATTTGTCAGGTTATGTGTACATGTACAAGAAATTTAACTCCAGTTTTACACTAATGTACATTAACAGATATAGATATAAATACAGCTAAAAACAAGGAGCTTGTTTTGTAAATATATTTAAAAAAAACTGTATGAACAGATTGTCTATTAGTGATATGTACATGTTAAAGAACAAGATAAATTTAAAGAGTGAGAATAAATCATTTACAGGTACAGAGGATGTCGAGTCATGGGGTGTGTTCCTGACACTGTGTGTCTGCTGTAAACTGTATGAAGAAACTGTTCTTGTGTTTTTTGGCGTACAGTGTTCTATAGTGCCTCCCAGAGGGTGAGAAACAGACATGTAGTCCTGAATGGAGGGCAGGTTGCAGTCCCAATTATCCAGTTTGGTCCGTTTCTGTCCTGTTTGGTGGCAGATTTAATCCAGACAATGATCGATGAACAGAGAACAGACTGAATCATAACTAAATAATGAATTAGTCTGAAAAACCAAAACCTTAAAAGACTGAGGGGAACTGCAGGGTAAGTCAGCACAAGCAACCATTCCAACATTAAACATAGTCATTTGATTTGTAATTCAATTGATTAATGCTGCTTGAACAAAATGTCAGTGATAAGTAGAATGGTTTGGACTACTGCATACAGCTGAAAAAAAATTGCCATTATATACACAACATTACACAGAGCATCACAATGCATAGAAGGTGCGTTGATAACTTATTGCTTTCTATGCTTTTTCATCAACTACAAACACCAAACCAACTCTCAACACTTTATTGTCCGTTTGTACGTACGGCACTCGATCAGCGTCTTCCTGTTGGTACATTAAACCAACTCAGCATCGGGAGTTCTTCATGTAACAGCAGTGACAATCACAGCTCCCACACATACATCCTCTTGTGCACAGAGAAGTAGCTGGCCCACGGCACACGGAGATATGAAGTTAATTAAACTGCCAATCCCTGTGAGGACCATGACAGCCAGAGAAGACCAGCGCCTGGATCAGAACAAGCGGGGTGGGGGTAGACGCGAAGCAATCTGCAGCGTGTCATTAATCCTATTCAGAAACCAAAAAAATATAAATATATAAGGTTTTGAACATGTTCAGGTTTCTGCAGGAACATGTGAATCACAGGTAGTGTATTTATGTAACACCAATTAAAAAGCTTTTTAGAGCGTGCGATAATAAGATGGAAGAGTGGAAGGGTCATCCATCAGCCTGGCAGCACAGGAAATGCAGGAACAAGTGAAAGCTTCAGTTCCGATATCCTGACTGAAGCCTGTTAAATCTGCACTTCCCTTTACTTTCATTACCCTTTTCATTTGTGCCTAATAGTCTTCCTTTTTATCAGCCGTGAACAACTGCACCATTCAGATGTGCTTCTCTCTTTGACCCTTGACCTAATGGGAGCTGAGGGAGTCGGTCAGGGGTGGTTGGAAAAATCAATCCTGATAAAAGAAAATGATGAGTGAAACCCAGCAAACAAATAACATCAGTCTATCAAAATGTCATCATTGAAACAATGAAACTGTGGCTGCATCACACTGCACATATTGACAGATGCAGTCGGTCATGTGTGGATAGAAAAAAAAACGTGATAGAGCAGCACTGGTACTAGTTAAGGAAACGTTCTCTGGTGGCCCGTTCAGTAACAGTGTTTTTCCAAAGGCTCCCTCTCAGCGGAGAACACCGAATGAGACGAGGAGCAAAATATGTGAGCGCACCGGGGCTACAGGGAATATCCATTTTCCAGCTCAAATGTGATCTGCTTTTGTTGAAATGAAATCAGTATGATCGCTCTATTTCTAAACATAAATGAGCGGTTTGTCACCGCGTTGGAGCGGTGAGGATTCTACAAGCCTCAGTCTGTCACTAGTCTGTGTTTTCTATCTCTAACATGATAAAAACACGACTCTGCTCTGCTGAGCTTCTCTGCCTTTTATCATGAAAAAGAGATGTGGACAGAGTTTCCCCCGAAGGCCATGAGCATACAGACTGAAGATAGGAAACTACTCATCATCACTCTTTGAAGCATACAAAATAAATGAAATGGGGCTGTGGGCTTTCTGTGAGTTTTAGTTATTGCTGAGGTCATCTGTTTTTTTAATCCCATGTGAATATGAAATGTCCATTATATTCCACCACATGTTACCAACCAAATATCATTGATAGTTCATGCAGAGCTAATTTTCATAATCAAATGTTGCAGGAAACATAATACCTACCTAATTACATGTATGCTGTTTTTCCAGGGATTGCAGTATTGGTCCATGAGCATTGGTCCAGACTGAAATATCTCAATAACCGCTGGATAGACTGCATATACATATTTTACAGTCAGTCATGGTTCATGTGTATTTCCCTGGGACATTTTCTGCAGGTAATCAAAGCTCCTAATAATCTCTGTAAACAGATATCTGATTAGTTTCCGTTTTTAGTTCAAGTAGTATTGACCAGTCATGTTTGATCCGACTTTGGTTGCAATCCCTGTGGAGAGCAAAAGAGGAAGTCTCGGCTTGGGTATCCGTTAACCAGATATCTGCTGGCTAAATGAAGACCAAAAATATTGTCAGTTGAAGTTTCAAAAGGGTAAAGGGTCCCACGATTGGGTAATAGGAGATTTTACTGTAGTGAGATTAACCTTTACCATGTATAGAATATAGCAGAAATAGTATACATAGAGGGCGAGAGGGTTACGATCAGCAACACTGCTAGATACCACTAAACTAGACTTCATCCACATTTATCTTTTCTTTTACATAGCAGCAATACTTTTATTTTATTTTTATGTTATTTCAGTAGAATGTGATAAAGAAAGTGTGTCTGTCAGTGGGGCCTCCAGGAATCTTGGGGTGCTTCTGAGGGTGCATAATGATGTTAGATATGACCATGCCTAAATCACAGAGAGCAGTTCAGAGCACAGCTCAAACAGTGTTTGCAGTGATTAATATTTTGCTTTAGTAAAAACCTTTTCCAACACTGCCATGTAAATGGCTGTGCACTAACCCACATTAGGTTTAATTTATACAGCTATAAAGAAGTAGCAAGAAATATAATATTGATTTTCATCAGTGGAAGCTTGTATTGGAGTTGAGTTTATTAAACTCTTTTAAGCTGTGAGGTTAAACCATAGAGTTCTGATACAGACATAACCCGGAGCACATTTCCATGACCATATAGTGTCACTGCAAACATTTATTTTTTAAAACAATAAAGTGCCTTCGCTGAACCCAACTTATGAATAAAAAAGCATATATATGCTCTCTGTAAAGTATAACCACAACACAAGTCCCTGTAGCAATATGCTAATCATCTCCCACTGCTGTAACCTTCTCCCCTCCCTCCCTCCCCCACCATGTCCCTCCTTTGTCTGGCTCTCTCTTGATCTCTCTCTCCCGCTCCATCTCTAAGTCTTGAAGGCTTGAAGAGGAAAGCTCACAGTTTCTCTCTCCTCAACTTCCTACATATTCTACTCCTCTTCCCAGTTTCTTCCTAAAACATAATATGATTTCGGGCCAGAGGGGAGATGAGCTGTTTGTTCAAAGGTAAGCTGTTTGTTTGATGATGATGTACATGCAGCCTCTGAGGTCTGAGGGAGACTACATGCTGAACCAGTCCCTGTGGCAGCAAATCTAATTCCGATGCATGCTAAAGTTGTTTATACACCGATTGAACATTGATAACACTAGATATGCTGGATAATTCATCGTGTTCCATGTAGCATATAGCGATGTTTCCAGTAACAACAAAAAGAATGATTACATACTTTTCTCATTATGAACAAATCCAGTGAAAAGACCCGAACCAACAATCAGCATCTGACAATCTAACAAGTCCCGTGTGTGGATCCAAAGCCTGATATCTTATTGCTCTGCATCATAGACCTTCATTGTTGTCCAAAAACTATGAAATGAATGGAAACTATACATGACAGAGAGTCTACAGTCTCACTAGCTGCTCTGTAATGATGTCTGTCAGGTATAACATTCACCATGTTAACTATCCAGTTATGTATGCAGTTATGTGATTTGAGATACTGGCCTATACAGAGAGAACAAACTTCACTTGACAATACTGCTAGTGTGGCTGAAAACATAACAATCAGCCTCCTTTACCATTAACACACACTGTAGTTATTGAAACAACTAAATACATTATTGGTCAATCTGAATAACATATAAAGGATATTCAGGCCAAGACTTCTTCTTTTGTGTGCTGGTCATTGTTTGAAGTCTAATTAACAAATATGAACAGAAATACACATTAAAGAAAAACACTTTAAAAACGTAACCTAATACTTAAATCAGCATCGGATGATAGCTGATGAGTGTATTTCAGCCAGTGCTTCTTGTCTCTTTTCCCACAGACTGTTGACCTCCATGCAACCAAAGCCGTTTAAACCCCCACTGTTCAATATTACTACTACCACAAACAGAAACCAGACAGCTTCCAATACCAAAACCCTTCTTACAGATTCTACATATATATGTAGATATCTGTTTAAAGATATTGCCACCACTGTGGTTAAGGTTTGGTTAAGGTTTAAGCACAACAATAACTGGCTTCTTTGTTAAGGTGTCTGTAAGATGGAGGAAGCCCAAAGTTGATATGCATAAAAAGGTGGACTAAACCTAACCTAAACTTATTTTTAATATAACCTGACCCAAACTGTTTGCAAGTTACTCATCGCTATCATGTCATGTCACCAGTTAGCTTTCTGGTTAGTAGTCACATTGAACAAGCTTGATTTTAGACATGGGCTCCAGCCCATGTCAGAAAAGTGAAACTGCATGTTCAAAAACAGCCATGCAAGAAAACAGAGCTAAAAGATGAAACATGAATGTATAAGTATACTGAGGAATAATGCATTCTGTCTAGAATAAGACAGTGTGCGTAGTTTCAGTTCAATAAAACAGCCTGTCAGTGTGAAGCATGGTATTATGGTATAAATACCCCTACAACACCAAATGTGCCCATTTTGAGTCAAAGTGCACAAAGTGAAGCACACAGCTGAACCATCTGAAGTCAGTCAATAAGCTACCAGCAGAATAATTGTGAAATCAATTGTACAACATGACTGTGAAGTGAATCAGCACTTTCAGCTATAATTACAGGAGTCAGGCACAGCATCACACATTTTGTGCCCAAGTTTAAGCTCTTAGCTACACAAAAAGGGCTAATGCACAAATATGTCTGTAGTCCTTAGAACACTGTGGAAGTTTGGTGGAAAGACGACCTCCAGACTTTGTAGAGTATTTGAGCATCCCTTCTCACTCTGGTGAGAGTGCAGCACCCTTAGATTGCTGAGACAGAGTGCAGCAATTGCTCTTCGCCTTGGTTTTAGGTGTAATGACTGCACATTTTATGCTAAACACAGTATTCCAATCATGCATATTATGCCATGTTATGGTAAATAAATATCCCAAAGTCATATTTAATCTAGTTTTAAGTATAACTAAGTATATTTATTGTTTTTTTTGTTTGTTTTTTTTATTTAGGGCAGTGCAGTACATGGATCAAAATGTGACAACATTTCATGTTATTTAGGTTTAAAAAGTGCTTTAATGGTCCTCCACTAAACTTACCCAATTCTTATTCTTATCAACATCGGGAGAATGATCCACAATCAACATGCTCGGGAACACCCACTTCTTGTTAGTCATTAGATCTGAATGGACAAATGCTCAATGATATGCAGAGTGGGGATGTAGCGATTAACTGATGACACTGCTCACCTTGCTTTGAAAGCAATGCTTTGCTATGGCTGTGTGTGTTTGTTTAACACTACCCTTGTGTACCACATTACCAAAGGAGTCATGTTTTGGTGTTTGTGTACGGGCTGGTAACATGACCTGTACATGTCCTATCTCTCTAAAAGCACCTCTAATCACCAATATGGAAAGCTGCTCAACTAAGTAGTTCAAACTATCTATTTACCTACCAATTGCTAAAATGACCAATAGATACACACCAGTATGACTCCACATTAATATGTTGGGTCTTTCCATTCTGCCTGATAGTGAACTTCACCGTCCCTGGTTTAGATCTAGCTGGGCAGCTTTTTTATCAAATCAAATCAAATAAAATTTTATTTGTATAGCCCAAAGTCACAGGCTTTACAATCTGTACAGGGAGTGATACCCTCTGTCCCTAGACCCTTGGATCAAGTGAGGAAAAACTTGCCTACAAAAAAACGTTTTAACAGGGAAAAAAGGTGGAAGATCATGTCATCCATCTCCTCTTCTCTTTTTCGTGTCATCAGTAGTGTCAATAGTCTCATGTCATCATATCATAGACCAAAAAAACAAGACTGTTTATGTTCATGTGACTTCAAGACCTTGCAGCTGTTGTATTCATGATGAGAAGAAAGGTATGTGCTAAGGTTTCAGACAGACTTCTCTGGACTTAAACTTGAAGTTGCAAAAGATCTTTATTGCTGACGACTGGAGATGGAGGTCCCGTGCAGATTGGAGGGAATAAACATGGAGGAGGTGGCGTCAGCTGTGGGGAATGAGAGCAAGCATGGCTGGCTGTCTTGGTAGAAGGCAAACGGAGTGGCAGGGAGACAGGTGATGATACTGAAACAGAGGACTGGCCGAAGTGTCAACTTCACCGGGCTGAAACAACAACCTGGCGATGAGTGGTTGCAGAGTAGATATATGGCAGGTTGATGGCATGATGAGAGGCAGATGAGTGAGATGGATGATGAGCTGATTGAGACCAGGTGGGTGGTTGTACTTCAACCAGGAGCCAGGAGAGTGAGGCCACAGCATCAAGTTCACATATATAGCAAACACTCAGGGGAAGAATGGAAACACAGCGAGACTGTCACAGTCGTAACGATACGACTTCAATGCTCCCCTCATCTAAAACACACATCTAAACACTGCTTGCTGAACCTTAAGAATGAACCTCCCCTACATCATTTGAACCCAAACGTGATTCTTCCCTGAACTCTAACACATCATAAAAACACATTTATTTTTCAGAAGTGAGTTGTAAAGTGACAGTCACAGACAGGGTGGGGCATCACATCAGAAAACACTCCTGTGTAGTTCTGGAGGGTATTCTTGGAGAAATGACATACTTTTGTTTTTTAATTTGGAGGACATATTGTAAGAGACATGTAATTACACTTATGCCTTTAGTCAATATATCAGAGCCAGCAGATTACAAACACCCAAACACTGAACACTTTCCATATATCTAATTCAGAAAGTAATAATGTTTACGTGTCACTCTATCATCGCTGCAAAGTAATCCACTGAACGGTGTAACATCTTACTGAGCAGAGATATAAATATGGCTTCAGTTTGTAAGTGACATATGGACACTGGCTGCCATCCAGCGGAGTCCTTCAGCTCTTTTCACGCCTCACCGACTTTTACATTTCATTTTTAACACAAAGAATAACAGCCTCACCGCTGCAAAAGCACTAATCTCCTGGAGTAAAAACAAAAACACAACAAAAGACAAACGCATATACCGGAGCAAAAAGGCTGCAGACACAGTCCTGATCCTGAAATGCACCTTGGGCTGTAGTTAACTTTTCTCTGGGTTTAAGTACATACACAGTCTAGAACCTTTTGAATTTGAACTTTTTAACTTTTTTAATAGCTTTTTTTTTTTTAAATAAAACTTTTTCAATTAACTTTCTTACTCACTAGATGCATAGCCATGTACAACATTCAACTAACACTCAGGCAATGACACATTATCCTGAGGATTTTGTGAATATCAACAACTATCATAAATTAGCAGGAATTTAAGCCAGTGATTAGCTGAGCATGAAATGCCCTTTGAATTCCCTCACATGACAAAAAACTGAAATCAACATGTATATAACTGACTGCTAATCTATAACTAATAACATGAACATTGCTTCTTAAGTCTGTTTCAAACAAAAGCACAATATTTTTACTGACGTTCGCTTGAATTCATCATGTCTAATGAGATGGTTGTGCTTGTACATCGTGCTGCACCCTGAACATCTCATGTCATCTGTTATGTTTAAGCTGGACCAGCACTCTGATTTCATAAATCCAGTTTTTACAGAAGTAAGCGGGTAAAGTCCTCTTGCTTCAAACTAAAACTCGTTCATGCATTTAATTGCATGACAGCTGAGTCAGCTTTTGGCTGGCACTTTTGAACTATACAGTCAAATCAATCATCCAATCAAACTTTTTGCAACGTTATCAGCTATCACAAGAAAGCCTTGCCTTCTACCTAACATTGGGGGTATTCTTAGGCCCTCATTATCCTGGAAAAGGATGTTATCAGTGTATACATATTCAAGAGAGTCCTGTGTTTCGTTCTTTAGGGACTTGTTTATTATTAAAGTAAGAACTGATGAATGAATTTGGAGAAGCTAAATTGACAGTATAGACGGCTTTTAAAACTAGTGGCTCTGCTGTCCTAACTTCATATTATGGAAGTGTCTAAGACTGTTAAAGATTTATCTCGGTCTAAAAGGGTGGAGGTGCCTTCACTCTTCAAACGTTCATTATCCTACATATTGACATTTCAGTATTTGTGGCTGTGCTGTGAGTCCTTTCTGTGTAGGAGCAGACTGGATATAAAAACAGGTTGTTAGGAGCAGCTTTATTGTTGCCTGGGGATGCTTCCGGTACACACTCCCTCCAAGTGTTTGCAGGGTGAAGCTCGAACACAGAGGGTTGAGGAGGAAAGGGCTGAGGCTTTGGCAAAGAATCAGACTGGGGAAGGTTGGGTTAAAAAGAACTCTACAGCCACACATCATGACCATCTGCATTAAAGTCTCAGTGTTAGTGTCACATATGTGGGTGCATTGTACATACATTGGTATGTATGTATTTAAGTGTGTGTGTGTGGGATCCTCTGTATGTTCATGCCTGTGTGTGTGCAGAGCTGCAGGACGATGTTTGTTTCATCATTGTATATTCATATGATAGCCTGCTCATACACTTCCAGAAGCACATGACTGCCACCAGTTGTCAGTGAGGTGTTACTACAGAGAGGCACATCACATCACACAGGGCTTTGTCCTCAGCTCTGAGAGCTCTGAGAGCTCTGCAGGGACTCTGTGATGGTAGTAATCACATGACTCAGGGTTCAAATGTAATGTTCACTTGATTTCACTCCTGGGTTACGCTGACATGACTTTATGGAAGGGTTATGAGCGAAGCAAGCTATTATTTTGTGCTGCCATCATGTGCACATATTTCTCTTATAACCATGTATCCACCATGTATTACCATCTAATAATGAAAAATGAAACCACAATAATGATGAGATATCCATGAATCCTTGATATTACATGTGTCATTAAAAATGCGTTTCAGAGTTTGAAAACAGACTTGGCTTAAGACTAGGACTGAACCTGAGAATCAGAACATGCAGATTTATTTGAGATGTGTAAATCTATGACTATGTGGTCTCGCCTCTACATCAGCTCTGCATCTATATCTGATAATGAGAATCTGGTCTTGTCAAGTAGTATTCAACGCAACTAAGACCACTTGAGGACCATCATGCTTTTTGAGAAAATGTAAATCAAGCCTTGTAGATTTGTCCATTACAGGGGTTTGAACCTTACCTTTACCTGAAAAGCCAAACAGTCATCTAGAGACAAGCTGTGTTGATGTGATCAATCAGATGAAAAATGATTTTAATACAAAAGAACAAAGCCATCAAACACAGACCATGTTAACTTAGAATGAAGAGTCTTGAAGAGAAAACACAAATCTTCACAGCTTCAGCACAGACTCTGATAACATGGGTCTTGGGTCAGTGTTTGGTAATAATGTTTGTATCATACATATAAGGAGCAACACAACATTATCTGCATTACAGAACTCATCATGTATCTTTTCTTTCACGACAGAAAGTTAGAAATAAATCCATTGGACTGTGCTTCTGGTTTAATATGGACTCAGACTTTAACATGTCTGCTTATCTTTTATTTTTATATGTAATTTCTGTGATGTATGAATATATCTTTCAGAAGGAAATCAAATGGTAAACACACTTCCATATCTGCTATATGCATAGGAAAACGGTCAGTGCATTTAAGTGCCTGTGCTCTACATTTTAAGTAGTTAATAACTGTAGTCCGTGTTGTATTGTGATACATTTGATGGACTGATTCATGTTCACAGTACAGCTGCACTGCTGAGAAAACAGTCTGGTTTTGTTCTGGCTGATAGATTGTAACACCGGTCGACCTGAGGTCAAACCAAACCTAAAAAGTAGCCTGGCTGGGTTCAGTTACTTAGGTCTAGTAACTCAAATAAAAACTTCTCCATAAATACTGGTTGCTGCTCCTCACACCTCTGTTCCTCTTGAGCGCCTTTCACACAGCCTGGGTTGTGCAAGTTATTCAGCCTCGCTGTTCTGTAACATACAATGCAGAAGAGGGGGTCTTTGAGCTGATATTGGAAGTAGCATCAGAGCCAAATGGACATCTGGGTAAAAAAGGTTATCTGGCAGGATGGGACGAATAGTCATCACACTAGACGTCGGCACTGACGTGTTACACGTCATACCTGTTTTGCTTCATGTGGATGATATCTAGAGTGACACAGTGGGGCAGCATCATCAGCGTCTGTGTTTGGTTCAGTGAAAAATAACTAAATCTGTAACACTAGATAAAAATGAAAGAAATAAAAATAAATAAAAATAGACAACATCACTAAAAGGCAAGTCTATAAAAATGAGTTTTCAAGAATTGTTTTAAAAGAATTCACTGATTCAGTGAGCCTTATCTCCTTGGGCAAGACATTTCAGAGTCAAAGGGCCCTGATAAGGTGCGATCACCTCTAATTTTTAACCTCGACCCTGGAACAACAAGAAGTGACCCGCCCAAGGATCTGCGAGTTGGCTCATAGCGGTTAGCATTTCAGCAATATATTTTGGAGCCAGACCCCTAAAGGTTTTAAAAGTGATCAGTCGAAATCAATCAATCCTAAAATGCACAGGAAGCCAATAGAGGGAAGCTAAAATTGATGAGATGTGATGTCGTCTGTTAAAACCGGTTACAGCAGTGAGTTGCAATTGTCCAGTTTTGAATAAATTAAGGTAAGGATTATTTACATATCTAGGTCGGACTGTTGAAAAAAGCATGCCTGGACAAGTTTATTGTTTATATGTGGTTTAGACAGTATTACAGGATATCCTAGATTACTTAGGCCTATTATATATTATTATACTGACTGCTGCATGATCCTGAATGAACTGGTAGTATTGCTCTCCTCACATGTCTGTTATTTTCTCTAGTTTTTTCAACTGTCCCTCCCCACACTAAACTCTTACTAATAATATCCAGTTGACATCATGTTTACTCATATGGTACAGCTACAGCCCATTCATTTCTGAAATGAAAATCTATTCTGTGAGAATACAAACTGTGCTTGTTAGAAACATTGAATGCTTGCATTAAATTTGCATTAAACATAAACTGAGCATAAATATTTAATTTTGGACTCAAATGGCCAAATGTTTAATTTAGCCACCAGTATTAATTCAGTGAGGTAAACTGAATTCAGTTTTCTGTTCATAACCCTGAATTAATAATTATCTGAGCACAACTAAGAGACTACAGCCATGTCACAGTGATAATACAGACATGCTGATGTAAAAAAAAAAAGGGGGGGTGCCATGGCACTCCATTCAATAGTTGACATATTTCAGCATGGACCAAAGCGATGGTCCGACCAACGGACATTTCCAGCTAATTCTCAAACTGTTTTTATTTGGAGTATTTCATCACAAATTCAGCTGAAAGCAGGAAATGTAAATGAACCAGACGGCTTATTGCTTTTAACCTTTCGCTAACCTTTAACAAAAATAGAAATGGATGTAGTAAAATAGCAATATTGATTCATTGTTTAACATTTTGAATAAAAAATAAAATTCACTTCAGGAAAGTGACTTAGTGCAGAAACAGAATGCACAGAACTAAATGTGTGTCAATAACAGTAATTCAAAAAAGATTATTTTTAAACCACCAGGACATCTGTCATTATGCATACATTTGTTTACACATCTTATATTATATTGACTTTTGGCTGGTAAGATGTCAACACAATCTGAAGGCATTGGTAAGGAGTGCTGTTAGTCAGGGATCCACCATTCACATCTAAACAAAACTCACAAGCCTGTGAGCATGGAAAGAAACGGACTGTACTGCTTCTTTCACCTCCCAGCTAATCTAAATATTTGCAAAGACGTAGATCATCAGCAGACCTGAGGTGGGCTGAATGACTCTAATAAACCATCTGTAACAGCACTTCCCTGTCAATCAAAGTGGCCATGCTGTTCATTGTGTGCAGCTTTAAGGCTTAATATCATTACCATATTATCATATTATCATATCATGAACACAAAATCACCCTCAGTACAGTTGTCATGAACTGGGAAATCAGCCATTGTCTGAACCAGGCTTGATTTCGGCTTTGAAGTTAGACATTTTAGACGACCCCTTATGGGGACTGACTCACTTCTGGAGCCTGCCTCAAGTGAGGAAATTACGTGTCGGTTGGCACTTGTGTGAGTCAGAATATTATATTAATTAACTTTGGCAATGTACATGTTTAGAATTAAAGGTAAGCATACTTGCCAGTCCAGGCAGGGTTAAACCATTTGGTTTACTCATTTGGTTTACATATATATATCTTTCTTATTATATCTATATATTATATATATATTTATATATTTATATATATATTTCGTTTTCTTCCGCTTATCCATGTTCGGGTCGCGGGGGCAGCAGCTTCAGCAGGGAGACCCAGACTTCCCTCTCCCCAGCCACTTCTGCCAACTCTCCCAGGGGACCCCAAGGCGTTCCCAGGCCAGCCGAGAGACGTAGTCCCTCCAGCGTGTCCTGGGTCTTCCCCGGGGCCCCTCCCGGAGGGACGTGCCCGGAACATCTCACCAGGGAGACGTCCAGGAGGCATCCTCACGAGATGCCCGAGCCCACCTCAACTGGTTCTCTCGATGCGGAGGAGCAGCGGTTTCTACTCTGAGCTCCTCGCGGATGGCCGAGCTTCTCACCCTATCTCTAAGGGAGGACCCCAGCCACCCTGCGAAGGAAGCTCATTTCGGCCGCTTGTATTCGCGATCTTATTCTTTCGGTCACTACCCAAAGCTTGTGACCATAGGTGAGGGTAGGAACGTAGATCGACTTCGCCTTTCGGCTCAGCTCCTTCTTCACCACGACGGACCGGTGCCGAGTCCGCATCACTGCGGAAGCCGCACCGATCCGCCGGTCGATCTCCCGTTCCATCCTTCCCTCACTCGTGAACAAGACCCCGAGATACTTGAACTCCTCCCCTTGAGGCAGGATCTCATCCCCGACCTGGAGACTGCACTCCACCCTTTTCCGGCTGAGAACCATGGCCTCGGATGGATTTGGAGGTGCTGATTCTCATCCCAGCCGCTTCACACTCGGCTGCAAACCGCTCCAGAGAGAGCTGAAGGTCACGATCCGATGAAGCCAACAAGACTAGATCGTCCGCAAAAAGCAGCGACCCAATCCTAAGGCCACCGAATCGCGCCCCTCGACGCCCTGGCTGCGCCTAGAAATCCTGTCCATAAAAGTTATGAACAGAACCGGTGACAAAGGGCAGCCCTTGCGGAGTCCAACTCCCACGGGAAACAGGTCCGACTTACTGCCGGCAATGCGGACCAGCTCTGGCACCGAGAGTAAAGGGACCGGATAGCCCGTATCAATGGGTCCGGAACCCCATACTCCCGGAGCACCCCCCACAGGACCTCCCGAGGGACACGGTCGAATGCCTTCTCCAAGTCCACAAAACACATGTAGACTGGTTGGGCGAACCAGGGCCGCGCTAAGAGTATAGAGCTGGTCCACAGTTCCACGGCCAGGACGAAAACCACACTGCTCCTCCTGGATCGGGTTCGACAATCTTGCGGACCCTCCTCTGCAGGACCCCGAAAAGACCTTCCCGGGGAGGCTGAGGGTGTGATCCCCCTATAGTGGAGCACATCCTCCGGTCCCCCTTTTTGAAGAGGGGAACCACCACCCCGGTCTGCCAGTCCAGAGGCACTGCCCCCGATGTCCACGCGATGTTGCAGAGACGTGTCAACCAAGACAGCCCCACAACATCCAGAGCCTTGAGGAACTCCGGGCGGACCTCATCCACCCCCGGGGCCTTGCCACCGAGGAGTTTTTTGACTACCTCAGCGACCTCAGCCCCCCATCTCTCTCTCTCTCTCTATATATATACACTCATATATCAGGTTTATGTACCCCAGGCCTCATTTGATGTGGCCTGCTGGCTCTCTTTTTCCTTTATGGTAGGACAGTACAACACTCAATCATTGGTGCTGTTATACACAGAGAAATAATTCAAACAGTTAAATATTAAAAAGTATTATTTGTTAAACATGTCAGAGTTACACACTGTGTATTCTGGTAATGCTGTCAACTCGATGTAGGATCTGATTTTTACTTGTGTGTCGCATGGAGCAGACAGCTTCAGCAGAATGTGTGTGCTCTGCTCTTCTTCAACATGACACTGTTCGGCTGTGTGTGTGTGTGTGTGTGTGTGTGTGTGTGTGTGTGTGTGATGTACCTGTCTGTCTGCTTAAAGCTCTGACAGACTGATCTCAGCTCCCTCAAGCACACTGCTTTGATCATACGTATTAGAGCAGAAGATTCAACCCTCGACAGCCTGTTTGTTTCTCTAAGCTGAGGATGAGACTCAAAGAAAAAAAAGAACATTTATCAAAGAACATGAAGACAAAAGAGAGAGAAAAGGAGCTGAAGGAGTTGAAAAAGTCACATTTCCACTGCCACAGAGCTGAGAAATGACTGTACTGTATTTTTCTACATGATATTTGATCTTTCCAAATACACAAGCAAAGTATTTATGTGGCTAAAAACTACATGGCAATCTTGGAATATACTGAGACAGTGTGCTTTAGAACAGCTCATGATACCAAATACAAAATGTGAGCTTCAACAATCAACAAAAATATAAACATGACACTTGATTTATCCCATATTTCACAAGTTGGTCTTGATTCATCATTATTAAAATGAAAATCAACATCAGTAATAATGCTGATAACAATTGGTTTTGTTAAACGATTTACATATTTAAATAAATACTCAGTTCTTTAAAGACCCTGCAAAGGCAATTCTAAGATTTCTTCCAAAATACATTAAATATGTTGGAAAATAGTTACTGAAAACATGTGAAAAGACTTTGAACGGTATATTACTGAAATGTGAAATTAGAGGTTCAAACACAGTTTTCAGTCCAGGAGCAGAGAGATAGAGATGAATTCATCTCACTCAGAGTGTTTCAAAGTTAGTCATGTCATTTTCTGAACTCATCTGACACGTTTAAGTCGCTTCAAAATGGCTGCATGACTGCTCCCATGAGTGGGCGTGGCTTAATTGCAAGTAGCAGACACGCCCCCACAGTCACATATTTATTCTGACTTTACACAGACTTTAATAAAGGATATTGTGGACATTTATATTCAGTTGGTCTGACAGCACATCATAATAGGATTTCTCATTTGTCAGATTATCTTGGCAAAGTGGCTCACTAACATGGATTTGAACAAACAGAATTTGAGAGAAACCTTTTGTGTTTTGTTTTGTGTGCATAAAACAAGTCTTACATCTTGAATGAATGAAAAAAAAAAAAAGAACTGACTTCATATTTTTGTTGAAAAAGACAATATGCAAGCTTGTGCTCTTGATGAGGTTGGCAGTGTGACAGTGTGTGAGGTTTGGAAACACAATATTGCTGCTCCACTTCTGCCACCGCTGGTTTGTAATATTTTATGTGTTGTGCACAAAAAAGCAATCAAGGTAATTTCACAGGAGACTCACAAGGCTACATCCTTACAATATCATCAGGGAGATCATTGAGCATTTGCTTTAAGGACAACAATGGCATTGATTCCATTCAGAGTTTCACATGGGACTGCAGCCGTGGTCTCTTGACTCAAGGTAAAATGGTAAATGGACTGTACTTATAGAGCGCCTTTCTAGTCTTCTGACCACTCAAAGTGCAGCCTTCCAATTTGGGGTTCAGTATCTTGCCCAAGGGCACTTCGACATGCAGACTGGAGAAGCTGGAGATCGAACCTCCAATAATCTGATTGGCTCCACCTCCTGAGCCACAGCTGCCCAAAGTCCGATGCTGGTTTAGATCCATCCCACCATATCCAAGTGGGGTCTTTAAAACCCAGTACATCTCATACAGATGCTAAAGTGTACACCTTGGGGTGTAACAGCATGTCTGTTTTTGACAGGCTGGACATGAAAGGACATGAGCTAAAATAAATTACAGTGTGTGTTCAAGCTTTTTTTTTTATTTGATAGAGACAGCTGAAGAGTGACAGGAATGTGGGGAAAGAGCCAAAGGTAGGATTTGAACCCTGGGCTTCCACAGCAAGGACAGAGCTGTCACACATGGGGCGGCTGCCCTACCAACTGAGCTAAACGCCACCCCATTACAGTGTGTGTTCATGCTAATGAAGGAACATGTTGAAGTTACATCAGGCTTTAGACACACACAAAGGTTCTGACAGGTTAGGTTAGGCTCACACAGTTTATATACGTGTCAACGTATGTTTTTGATCAGGATTTGTCCTTTAACGTCCACATAAAACAAATTTCGAGGACTGCATTCTTCCACTTACGTAACATCGCTAAAATCAGACGCATTGTCTCTCAGGCGGATGCAGAAAAACTAGTCCACGCATTTGTTACTTCAAGGCTGGACTATTGTAACTCTTTGTTATCAGGCTGCTCCAATAAGTCTCTTAGAACTTTGCAGTTAATTCAGAATGCTGCTGCACGTGTTCTGACAGGAACCAAGATCAGAGATCACATCTCTCCCATTTTGGCTTCCTTGCATTGGCTACCTATTAAATCTAGAATAGAATTTAAAATTCTTCTCCTTACTTACAAAGCTCTTCATGGTCAGGCACCATCTTATCTAAAAGAGCTCATAATACCTTATTACCCCTCTAGAACACTGCGCTCTCAGGACGCTGGGTTCCTTGTGGTTCCTATAGTTTCCAAAAGTAGATTGGGAGCCAGAGCTTTCAGCTATCAGGCTCCTCTTCTGTGGAACAAACTACCTTTCTGGGTTCGGGAGGCAGACACGGTCAACACCTTTAAGAATAGACTTAAGACTTTCCTTTTTGATAAAGCCTATAGTTAGGGCTGGCTCAGGTCATCCCTTAGTTATGCTGCCATAGGATTACACTGCCGGGGGACCCCACCGAGGGTTATGCCTAGCCAGGCACGGTATTGGTTGAAGATGCACACATCTCCCTTACCGAAAACTCTCTCTCTCTCTCTCTCTCTCTCTCTCTCTCTCTCTCTCTCTCTCTCTCTCTCTATATATATATATATATATCCATCTCTCTCTATATATCTCTCTCTATATTTCTCTATATCTCACTCTCTCTCTATATATATATCTATATCTCTATATCTCTCCATATCTCTCCATATCTCTCCATCTGTGGACATGTCTCATTAATGCATGTTACTAACCAAACTTCCCCGGAGTTTCTGTGCTCTGTCGTCCAGCAGGTTCTCGTGGATCGTGGCTGCTGCTGTGATCCTGCATGACGCCCACTACATATATATTACTGTCATTATTACTACCATATCTGTTACTGTAATCATTTTTATCATTCATTATAATTCATTGTCATTTTATCAGTCATTGTACATTATGTTTGTGTTGATTTGTCCTGTACACGTGACATCCATTGCACGTCTGTCCGTCCTGGGAGAGGGATCCCTCCTCTGTGGCTCTTCCTGAGGTTTCTTCCACATTTTTCCCTGTTAAAGGTTTTTTGTGGGCAAGTTTTTCCTCACTCGAACCGAGGGTCTAAGGACAGAGGGTGTCACTCCCTGTACAGATTGTAAAGCCCTCTGAGGCAAATGTACTTTGTGACTTTGGGCTATACAAATAAAATTGATTTGAAAATTGATTTGATATACAAGATGTATTTGGACCATTCAGTCTTAACTATTTGGCCACCATGTCCCTTTATGGAGCAGTTTATAGTCTGATAAGAGGAGGTTCAATAAAACTGGATAGTGCAACACAGCTAATGAACTACAACACCTCACATTCTGCCTCCTCATCCCTCCTTGCAGTCACATTTCCTCTTCCCCAGCCCTTTCCATTGCCATTCCCAGACATGTCTACCTGTCACATCTACCAGCTTGACCCTTCTGTACCCTGCAGTAACTATCCATCCCATTTCCACCCATTTCTTCCTGCTTCCTGTTGCCTTTGCTTTCCTGCTTCTGTACTCCTAACCTGGAATCTTGAACATGTTTCAACATGTTGTTTAAATGTTGGTGTGACTACTAGTTTGTCTCTGAGCCCTGCAGTTCCTCTAAAAACAAACTCTTAACAAACCGGTACAACACATTCAGTTCATCCCTTTGTTAAATTGTGCTGAACCTTCCAAAGTCTTCTCTCCTTCTGATGTAAACAATGGAATTGTTACTGTTACTGCCCTCGAGCCCACAGTTTCCTTCATACTTCAACACTATACAAGGGTCCTTTGCACAATTTGTCTTTTGTTTACACCTACTTACTGTAACTCTATGCACCAAAAGAGGGCTTTTGTCCATCAGCCCTTATCTTATCACTAGCCCAGTGTGTAACAGCTGCCTCTGGCTGTGGTTCAAAGTGTCCTCAACTTCAATTCAGACAGAGTGAGCTCAGTGTATTTCAGTGTTTTGATGGCTCTCCAGGGTCAAGGCACTTGTCTGCTCCTTTGTCTCTTCATCTTCAACCAGCAGTGGGTGGTATGACTCACAGTAAAACACATTGACGGTCATCAGCACTAGGCTTTTCTGGCCTGCTCAAAAAAAAAAAAAAAAGAAAAGCAAAAGAAAATATTCACACATCTCATACCTCTGGCACGCAAGCCTTCCACCCTCCTCCATTCAAATGCAAATAGGTGATTTGTTTGAAGGGTATTTCGACAACAGTATCTCACTACAATTACATTCAGAGAAGCTCATTAACCATGTGGCTTAATACACCAAGGGACACAGAGTGCACAGCCTCCCACAGGAGCTTGTTTTGCATAACAGATCTCCACTCGTCACTTACAGTATTTTGTATTCATATTACAAAGGTTATAGACAGGTTATCTTACCCATGGCGACTTCAATTAACAAGACACACAGCTGATTTGTTCCTAGAGATGTGTTAACATTGTGATATTACTGTAAGCTACCCACAGATAGATCAGTCACATCCAGGATTGCAACAGCTCCATCACATCATTTTGATAATCGTCTTAATTGTGAGTGATTCAGTGAACACTCTCTGCTCCCGGCTTTTTAAATGTTAGAGTTTGCCGCAGACAGTCTATTTCGAGTCATATAATGTTACATACCACAAAGCTCTCAGAGTGAAAAACATCCGTACCAACAAAAAGATGAAGTGATCTAATGACTTCATCTGGATGGAGGTGCAGCAGCACTTTATGACCTTGCCCCCTGCATTGGAGGTACATTTTTAGCTGCTCAAATAGAAGCAGCATGTTTTACACACTGCACTATGTTGTGATGAATAGTAATGAAAAGAAAAAAGAGAATCTCCAACTCTTGGCACTTTTATTTGCAGAGTTAGAAAATGGTAGCCAGTAGCAACAAGAAGAGAGCTGGAGAGCGACAGAGACAGAGAGGGAGAGATGGCAGAAGGCAAGAGGGAGTCTGCAACTCTAGGTGCACTTGAGTCAATAGGGAATGGCAGACCGGAGAGCAGAAAAGAAGACGAGGGAGATGAAAAGAGAGGGATGGAAGGTGAGGCAGAGAGGAGAGCAGGAAAGGAAAATCAATAAAGTCATCAAACATGAATTGCGTGCTGAAATGACTTCTTAAGTCCCATCAGGAAAGCGACTGGGAGGTGAAATGCAGTGCGGAACCTAGATGCTGACTTCTATGTGTCCTTCAGCAGCACTGACTCAATCACTGAACTAACTTCTGCTCCACACCCACAGCAAAGCAGAGTCCAGTCGAGGTGCGTTATACTGTAAGAACCAGTGATTTTGGACCATGACCCATGCTAATATCTAGATTTCTGCTATATCAGAGTGCCATTAGCTCCTTTAATTCACCACTTTGGTCCAGACTGAAATATCTCAACAACTATAGGATTACAGACATTCATGGTCATAAATCCTATTCTAACTTTGCTGGTCAGGTCACAATTCCTCGAGTGTCACCATGGGGTTTATATTTCTGAGGGAATAATACTAATAAGTGAGCTAGTTTGGTTTGGTTTATGTTTGTTTGTTTAATCTGAACAATCCGTTGAATGAATGTCATGAATCACAGCTCAAATTTTGTTTAGTGCAAATGGTTGCATTCTGACATGCTGCCTACAGTACCTGCTAACTAAAATACTAATCATCAGCATAGTCATCATAAGCATGTTAGCATACTTAGCATTTAGTTCAAAAAACTTTGCGCTGCCAGCATGGCTGTAGACTGTGTCTCTTACAACTACTCCAACTTGGAAGTTCAGCACTAAATCACTGGAAATCCATAAAGTCAACATGGAGATATTCCACATTCCAAGTTGCATAGTAAGTGTGAAATTACTCTTAGCCCTGAAGTAATAGGGTCCGTAGACTCTCTGCTTTTAAGAGTAGACTTAAGACTTTCCTTTTTGATAGAGCTTATAGTTAAAGCTGGCTCAGGTCATCCCTTAGTTATGCTGCTATAGGACTAGACTGCTGGGGGACTTCCCATGATTCACTGAGCTCTTCTCGTGCTGTCCACCTTTCCATCTGCAAGCATTCTCATTAATACATGTTACTAACTTAACATGTCCCCATTTGTGCTGTCTCGTCTCGCAGGTTCTCATAGATTGTGGCTACGCCTAGATTAGGGATTGTGACTGCGTCACCGAGTGCTTGTTCATGGTACGAGTTGTTGGGTCTCTGTATTATGTATTATAAGATTTTGAGTATGGTCTAGATAATAGACTATAAAAATAGTAAGTAAGTGACAAACACAGATGATGACTTAACATGTCATGGAAAACAGGAACAAATATGAACTGAATAATTAAGTAAAAAATAAATGGTATTGATATTCTAAATTCCTTTAAATGGTGTAATCTTTGATGATTTTCTTTATATTAGCGATGGTTTAGAGTCATCTTTTGGTTATGGTTTACTTGTTTGCACTGGCAGCTGTTTTTCACAGCCCCTTTTTTTCAGTTTATTTCATCAACTTGCCTTCTGTCATTCTTTGCTCATTCTGTCATTTCCTTTTCTTCCTCTCCATCACGTTTCACACTCTCCATATAGCTCTCCTCTTGGGTTAGTGCATTGCTTTGAGTGTCCAGAGGGCTGTGTGTTTGCTCGAGGGCCAAAGTCATCATTTCTGTTGGAACTGGGTCCATGCCTTTGGGGCTGAGAGGCTGCTGGTTGGTGATGGGCTAGTAGACGCCGCTTCACACAAGTGCTGAATACTGACAGGAACGCGCCGTTCAAGGGTTCACACTCCAAATGAGGTCGCAGCGCCTCAGCCGTTCAGCTGGCATTCAGACAGCAGCGCTCTCATTCTTATTCAGCCTTGAGCTTTCAGTATAGGCTGCCATTGTTGACCAGCCTAATAGCTTTCTCACAGAGCCGAGGATCTTGATGAGTCAATAAAAACACTTTGCATTG
This sequence comes from Larimichthys crocea, assembly GCF_000972845.2. Classification (NCBI taxonomy): domain Eukaryota; kingdom Metazoa; phylum Chordata; class Actinopteri; family Sciaenidae; genus Larimichthys; species Larimichthys crocea. Next base: position 704,621 of record NW_020861191.1, read on the forward strand.
CCAAACAAGCCTCATCCAAATCTCATCAGGGAACGGTGTATTGCATTGTATATTTTCTGCATTATTCTGTACCTTTCTCTGAGCTTTATCCCCAGTGCCCTGTGACATAGTGAGGTCTGAATACCATACTGTGAATAACACAGAGGAGGTTCATATTGATAACGACTGCCTAATCGCAATGAGATGGCTCCATTTAGATAATGTTCATTGTCTCCATCGTACAAATATTTTACAGGGAATGATGATTTTCATTTTTTTGCCAGCAGTGGAGCTAAGTCGGCTGGTAGCAGAGGAAAATCAATGTGGCGGATAAAATCAAAAAGGTTCATCCTCATGTGAACGTGCTCAGCAAATATCATTGCAGTCTTTGAATTAGATGAGATGAGATCACATGTGCAAAGTTGGCATTTTGACCCGAAGGTGACACTAGAGAAAAGCTCACTGAGTGCACAGAATGTAGACAGTCTCCATGAAAACAGTAAAATGTAGAGAGTAATAACTGAGTGTAATTTCTCATCTTTTGCAGGTCTGACCTGCTGATTCTGAAACTGAGAGCTCATGTAACTTTTCTGTTTTCTACTGCTCTCACTTTAATATTTATTTGACCATTTAAATTCTACTTAATTTACCTTATTTTCTCTCTCTCTGCCTGTGTTCTTCTGCCTTTTATATTTCCTAAAATTCCCCAAAAAACACAGCTCACCTTGGATTTTTTCACTGTTTTCACAGCACCAGGTAAGTCACGTGTGGATGAATCTTGTTTTTAATTATATAGCTGATCGAAACTGATGTGGTACCAAATGACATCAGCACCAACTAGGTGCTTACTTACAAAATATCTATTGTACATACATGTTCTAATGTAATATCAGAGAACGTCTCTGTGGCTGTGACAATGGTCGGTTACTGTAATGAACCATTGTGCAGTGTAGTGTGTAAAAAGGTGTGTCCACACATCTTCAGCACATCACAAATGTGTGTGCTTCTTATATGAATGAATAAAAGAGAGTTTCAGAGGATTATGGGACATTTCATGCTTTAGTAGTGTACAGATGCTACCAAGGTGTACTAATGACAGCCTCTCAGTTAGTCCACCACTTTGGTCCAGACTCAACTTTTGGATCGATTGCCTTTTTGTTTTCTTTACAGACGTTCATGTCCCTCAGAGGATGAATGCTAATGATGCTAACACTGATTTTCTAACTTTACCTTTAGTTCCATTAGCATGTCAAGCAAGTTTACACTTGCCATGAAATATTTTTAAAATGTACTGGATGGACGAGTGCTACCATCAACTCAAAAATCAGTTTATGACCAAATGCTCCATAAATTAATGATATTTTCCATCAGCCTTAGCTGTGTGTTTAGTGCTAATTAGCAAAAGATAGCATTATTTTCTTTAGCTTGTTAGCATTGTCATTGTGAGCATGTTAGCTTGCTTGCACACCCTTTAAGTCTTGCTATTAAAAATGTGTCAATTATATCAAAAGGTTGAAAGAAATTTCAATTAGTTAAAAGCTGTATTTATTTAAGTTTTGTTCATCACTTGTGTGTGTTATGATAAGTTTGTTCTCACCAAAGTGTAATGTCTGAGATGGGGAACATTGCTCCAAAGTCCAGAACCTGGGTATTGGTTGGTTATACTGATGAGAAAAACTACAAAAACAAGACCCACATTGTCCTTGAGACTTCACTTCAGTGTCTGGTGCACATTAAGACATTCTGATTCAGGTGGTCACCAAAATCACACCATTAAGAATGAACACTAGTACCAAGTTAAATGGCGTCCTCCAGGTTGCCAGCACATCTTCCTGTGGACCAACTGACTGACATCATCTTTAGCTGAACATAAATGATCCCTGTGCTTTTATTTACTACATCTTATGTGACATTTTCATTGTTGCTTTCTGTGTAAATCAGGCAAAGCAATGATGAACAGAACCGCAAAGGGGAAAGAGAGGTAGGTCTCATTCACAGAAGAGAGGTAAATAAAGGTCATGTCTAGTGAAACCTCTGAAAGGGCCTGCGAGTGTGGGAGAGATGTCTGCTGCATTCACTGCTCGTCTTCTTCAAAGAGAAGCTTTGCCTTCCCACAAGAATAGTTCTGTTTTGCAGATTTGGGAGCATTACATGAGCCACTGTGGCAGGAGATGAAGGAATGGGAAATAAACCACACCAATAAATAGATACACAAACAAGCACATGGGCACAAAGAAAAAAAAAAACATGTCACTCGGTCATTCTGTGCAGCCATGCACCTCTCAGTCAAGAGACCAGCCTATGTTTTAGCATATACTGTACAACCACAGAGAGGGAAACAATGACACTTGTGATTTGATGGTGAAGCTGGGTTGGGGTGAAAGAGAGCCATATTAATATGAATAGGTTCAATGTGACTGAGGCCAGTGTTAAAAGAGGGGTGGGTCAATTGGAAGTAGTCTATCACACTGACAATGACTGACAATGGTGTAAGAGTTCAAGAGACAGGAAGGTCTGATTAACTAGTAGGTTGGTCTGGAATGAAGAAGGGGATAGATACAATGATGGCAGTCAATAAAGAAGGAGGAGGAGGAGGAAGGAAGCGTGTTTTTGATGAGGTAACAACAAGAATGAGGAATGAGGAATACTCCAAACGAGTTTAAGCAGATGTAAACAAGTAAGCGATGGGGTCACAAATGGTTATTTGGCAAAGCACACATGCAGTTTAAATAGAGCTAGATCATCAAATGTACTGTAATATAATGGCCAACAGAGGAAGTTCAGAGGAGCTAAATAGATTTAACACAAACCCAGCAGTGCAAGCATATTTTCTACTGCTCTCACCAGAAGCAAGTGAGGCTTTTTACAGCTGTCTTTATCAGGGATTTTACGCTTAGAAAACGGCCAGCTCAGCAAAGCACAGAGATGGGAGACAGGGACAAAAGAAAAGTGGGGAAAAAATAAGAGTGTAAAGGCTGACTGAGAGTGGTACAGTGCGGTCTGACTAGTTGAACCGTACAGATCAGTTTAGAACAGTTTAGTTGTACATTCTGTTACTCAGATTCAGCTGCTGTGTTTGTGTTTGCCTGAAACAAAGCCTGATGCTGATGTATTCAAGCAAAAAAACATACATATGCATACATATGCGGGCGGGGGGACTGTGGCTTGGAGGCAGGTCGTCTACCAATCAGAAGATCAGTGGTTTGATCCCCACTTCAATCCCCTCCAGGCCGCATGTTAAAGTGTCCTTGGGCAAGATACTGAACCCCAAATTGCTCCCAAAGGCTGTGCCATCAGTGTGTGAATGTGTATGAATGCTTAGCTCTTAAAACTGATGAGAGATTGGCACCTTGCATGGCAGCTAATGCCATCAGTGTATGAATGTGTGTGAATGGGTGAATGAGATATGTAGTGTAAAAGAGATTTGAGAGGTCAGAAGACTAGAAAGGCGCTATATAAGTACAGTCCATTTACCATTTTTTCATATTCAGTACAGTCAGGTGGCTGAGAGGACTAATCTATACCTGAATGCTCTTTCATGCTTAGAGGAGTCTGTCAGCTGTTGGAATGAAGAACCTGTGGTTAGCCGTTAGCTCCTTTATCTCATTGGGGAGAGATCTTACATTCCCCATGATAACAGACTGTACGGATGGTTTGTATCTCCTTTTCTGCTCCTGCTGAAGTGTGTTTTTATGAGAATGGGTCATCTATGGAATGAAGTAAATGCTAGCTGGCTTAAAGGCCCTCTGGACCCCAGCATACCCCTTTACCTGGCATGCTATGACACTGCAGTGAGTTTCGCTGTGTACTCACTTAAAAACACATGTACAGAATCCCAACATATTAGTCTATCGTCATCATCGTCAACATCGTTATCATTGGCCAGGACTGAACACTCATTCCCTCCTAATTCTTCCATTCACATTGTCCTCCACAGTGCATCCATCATGCAGCATTACCTGTGAGTGTCACGCAGTGTTTGTACATTTACAGCAATCATACTGATCACTTCACACTTTGCCAGAATCGATCATCAGCATCCCTCTCACTGGGATATCATTTAAAGATGAGGTTTGAGATTAACATGTTTTTGTTATGTTGTCATGCTCGGCCTACATCGTACTTGGTGATCTATGCACACTATTAGAAGATATTATTATTGCTGCTGATGCTCTGTTATGTAATTGTTTTAATACTCTAATATTTTTCTTTCTACAACTGATGATGATTTGATCAGTTAGACTCCGGCCCTCTCCTCTGCACTCTGGGGCTGGAGTATATGATGGTGAGAGGGTGCTGATGAAATATAGAGTTGAATTTTATTTCAGATCTAAGCTTGCTCACAGTATATCTTTCTAATTTGAAAAGTGCTTATGGAATAGCATTTAACATATAATTTAGCATATAACATTTGGTATTAAGTGAAATGAAATGTGTGAGAGGCATCATTATACAATCTGGCTTCCATTCACCACCTACATACAGAGACTTTACCATTTATAGTTGAATGCGGCCATGTGGAGGGCTCGATATGAGGCTGATCCATGTATTTCCAGATGGACTGTGGGAAAGTTGGCTGCAGGTATTATTATACATTATACTCTGATCCAGTTATAAATATTATAAAAATATGGACTCTCTCTCTCTACATACCATTGTTTACATATTTATTTTCATGCCGAGCTAGTGGCATCGCTCTACATGTAGCAATATGTGAGTGTTCATTCATTTGTTCTTAGTTTCCAAGGCTTATCAGAAATGAACAAATGAGATTTATTTAATCAAAATATTGTCATGGTTTGGTTCTGTCTGTTTTGTGCTGTTATTTTTCCCTTTTGGTGCTCTTTGTTTCTCCCCTCCCCCTTCCTGTTCTCTTGCTGGTGCAGAGGTGTGTTTGGCTCCTCCCTTTTCCTGCCTACAGTCTTACCTATCAGCCTATCAGCTTCTTCCCTCTTCCTTTTAGGCCTGGCTTTCCCAGACTTCCTGTGCCAGAGTATTACTTCCCATGAGCTCCAACCGCATGTCTGGTTCCTTTGTTCTCCCGAGAGAAGATTTCCTTGGCTGAAGTTCTCCACCTGAGAGGGTTGCTTTATGTTTGATTTTTTGAGGACATTGGCTCTTTGCAGTACCTTTCTACTTGTTTGATTTTCATTATTGTGGACTTTGCAACATTAAAGTGACTTTTGGTTAAACACCTTCACGTAACCTGTCTCTGCTTTGGGGTCCTACTCTGGTCTTATAACAAATATGAAAGATGGGAAACTATAAAATAAATATAATACATCACTATAATATAAATGTGAATTTATATCATCAAATCTTTGTTCAGTATCGACAGCAACAGTCAACAAGCTGAAAGTGTGGAGCCAAGCTGAGTCTGAGCTGTCTGCTGCTGTGCAGGGAATAAAAAATATGATGTGAACAAACCATCAGATTTAACATGTCCTTTTCTTCCATTCTCACACCAAACCAAACATTTTATGCCTCAGAAGTGAAAATCTAAGAATAGCAAAGCTGTAAACGTGCATGTAAGATGGGCTGCCAGCATGAATATAACATTAACTGCATTCACGCTTTATAAATATATTAAGTTTTGTAATAATTATTCCATTAGATTGTTTTACTCCATTATCTCATTCATCCTGTTATCATGAAAAAAATATACTCAACTCGCTGTGGCCATTCTCGGCTTTTGTATAGAGCGCAGTTGTTGATATGATTGTACACAAAAGGAATATTGTTACCTCATCTCATCATCAAACCAGCTGAGATGTGACAGCACAGAACAAAGATCTTAACACGAGCTGAGTGAACATTTCAATACAAAAAAAGGAACAATGACTGTATGAGAGGAACATGTTCTCTCACAGCGATGCCTACAGTCGACCAGCATCTCTCAGTCAGTGTTGTGGCAGTGTTCTGTGTCTCCTGTGTCTGATTCATTAGCTCACAATAGAGAAAGGAAAGACAGACAAAGAGTAATGTGTTGCCAGGTTCTCTGTGCTGAAAACCTCCACTGATGGGAACATTGTGGGGGAAACCAAAGAAACAGACTGAAGGGAGATGAATGTGTGGAACAAAAAAAAAAAAGAGACGAGTCTGGGGAGAGAATCCCAAAAGCCCGAGATCTGCTGCCTCATTGGCAGCTTAATGGTGTGTGTCATAAACGGTGTCATCACCTCATCTGCACTTCCCCCCTCCCTTACATCTCCACCACCCACCCCATCCTCATCTGTGCTCCACTGCTGCCTCGCTCTTTATCTGGAGTCTGGCAGATAAAAACTTCCAGGCCCATGGCAGAAGATCCTATCTGCTTCCACTCAACACCTGTGAGCATTAGCCAAGATTTACACTTTTTGCTTGGGAGGAAAACTGAAAATCTGTCCCCCATCCTCTCAATCATCAATTTATATGATGTGATGATGTGATGGAAATAATGAACAGTGTGCAGACACATTATAACACACATGGAAAAAAAAAGATAAGATAAAGGTGAAGCTGATGGAAAAATTACTTAAGATTAAGAAGTGGACACGCTGACTCTCCAGAGGACCCGTACAACAGTCCAAACTTTATTTTCAAACAAAATCCCTCTTCCCTCTATTTCCGCCCAGCTGGTGGTGATGGGCACTGCTGTAACAAATGAGTCACACCTGCAGAGCGCTGCCTCCTGTGGGTGGGAGCATGAATCACCCATCAACCTTCCGCCAGACAGGCAAGACAACTGTCATGTGATCTGACTGGAAGAGATTTGGTGAGGAAGCAGAGATGGAGAGTGAGATGGAGTGTGTTAACAGATGACTGATAGATTTTGTATTTTAATGTGTCTCACAGTTTATTTTCTAGGGATTTTGTCTTCTAACTCTAACAAAACACAACTAGGCGTTTTTAAATCAAACTGTGTTGGAGGAAGGAAGTTTGCATGTAAACTCAAGACAATCAGGATAATTATGCATCATCCAGGCGGTGGTGCCAAGAAGAAATCTGGTCTGGAACCTTGGTCAGTACCGATGTTGGGCCCAGATTATCTGGTAATATGAGAGGTTCACTGATTCAGGCTTAAACCTCCATGTGTGTTTTTGCCAAGGGACAGCCTCTGTGACTGTGAAGTGAAGCCTATGCAGAAGTGACAAAAACTGCAGTTCCTGCAACAGCCACTTGAGGCTGGTTACAAAATGCAAATGTCCAACTTTACAGCAGAAAGAAACATGTTTACAGCCTGGTACAAAAACAGTTTTGGCCTCTATAGACCAAATATATTTTAAACTCAACTGTTCAAATCATATTACGGCTTAAATGTATGCATAATTAACAGCACTAACAAGTGGGTGCCATTACAGAGGGCTTGTTTCAGCACCCAGGCATCATTTGCCTCACTTCAACTCCATGAATAGTCCATTTTTTAGATTAGCCAGGAGGCGGAAGAGACATGACTACCAACATGGCAGCGGCCAGAGCTACAGAATTTGAGCAAATGTAGACAGGTCATCTATTCTTAATGATGTCATTGTTTTTTACACGTGTTTTTGAATATTACTGAACAGTTTTCACCAGCATCAGAAACACAATTACAAGCACCCCAACGTGACCAATCACAGATCTTGCTCTGGTCTTAGTTACAATTTTAAAAGATGTGTATCACTAGGGGCAGGGGTTCTGAACCTTTTTGACCTTGGGGCCCATTCAAATTTTAACACTGTACTGGTTTAACTAATTGATCTCACTCTTAGTTTGATTTGTATCCAATGACTAAATCAAATCTACTTACAGCTTAACATGCAACAACCCTGTCAAATAAATGACATGATAGAATGTGATCATCACAAAGACATTTATTTATTATGTGTACAGTATGTAAACCTGCACATACAACAAGATCAAATTTCTAATTTTTCTCATCAGTTTTTCCCCCTCCTTTGTTGCTGTAGTAAAAGCTAATTATTAGTTATTTTTGTGTTAAATAAAATGGTGGTGATAAAATAAATACATTCAAAATAATAAAAGTTTCAAATTAAATAAATAAACAGTAAATACAATTTAAATAAAGTGTAAATGAAAATTTTGCTTTATAATCTGCGAATGAATTTAGCAACTGCCTCAGCAGTCTTCATCTTTTCATGGCAGAACCAAAAGTTGCATTTCATATCTGTGACAAATGAACAATAACAGTCACAACAGTCCATGTTTTGACAAGATACACTACGTTTTTATGTACGCCCACACACTGGGCCAGGGGTCGGCAACCTGCGGCTCCGGAGCCGCATGCGGCTCTTTCATCCTTACACTGCGGCTCCGAGTGGCTTGGGAAAATAAATTACTTTAAAAAAGTATTTACCGTATTTTCACGACCATAAGGCGCATATAAACGTCTTATATTTTTTACAAAATGTGCGGCGCGCCCTATAGTGCAGTGCGCCCTATGTGTGTTGTTAAACCTGTGTTGAGAACAACGTGCCCATCTCACAGCCGATGTGAAAAAAGAAGTGAAACAAATGAACGCTGCACTTGCTGTTATTCCGGGAGGTCTGACAAAGGAACTCCAACCGCTGGACATCGGTGTGAACCGGCCGTTCAAAGTAAGGCTGCGAGCGGCGTGGGAGCGATGGATGACCGATGGAGACCACAGTTTCACAAAGAGTGGCAGGCAGCGCCGGGCAAGTTACGACACGGTTTGCGGATGGATTGTAGATGCGTGGGCTAACGTGTCTACTGGCACTGTTGTTCGAGCTTTCGCAAAAGCCGGCATCATTTCCGAGGGGCCGCACGGCACGGAAAGTGACTCTGACAGCGAAGAAAGTGGAACTGGCATATTTGATTTAGCGCAGCTGTTTAACTCAGAAACGGAGGATGAGGACTTCGATGGGTTTGATTAATGACGATTACCGGTAATGTGCTAATGTGTGCTGTGGTAATGTGCTTAAAAAATGTTAGTACTTTGTAATAAAGACTTAAATAAAGCACAATCAAACTCAGTTTTGCTCCCGCTCTATTTTTAAATACGCACACTTGTATGCTTGTGTGTGTGTTGTTGTAAGGCGGTGCGCCATATGTGTGTGTAGACTGCGCCTTTTCGTACGGTGCGCCTTATGGTCGTGAAAATACGGTATGTGTATTTTATTTGTGTTAGTTATTGTTTTAGTGTTTTAGTTCTAAATTGGAAGATCTTGATGCGATCTTGAAATATTAAATATTAAAATATTAATAAAATAAGTATATTTTATTGTTTTTTGTCGCTCAAAATAAACGTCATACTCGCGAAAGCCGGTATTCCCGCCCCAACGCTATCCCAACTTTCAACCCCAACAAGGCCAGATATGGAGAAATCTAAAAAAAGAAAAATATCAGAGGAAAATAGATCGTTCAATGATGTCTGGGCAGACTCATTTGCTTTTCAAGAACTCAGAATGTTCAAAATGTGTTCATTAGAAATTAAATTTAATTTTCTCTGTAGCACTTTGTGGATTTCATAAGTAACACTTTATAGCCCATCTTCAAAAGGGTAGTCAAAGCACTAATAAGTGTATGTTTATTTTTTACTTTCTAATAAATGCGTTTTTTCTCCATTTTAGATGTCAAAAAGTATTTGCGGCTCTCAGTGGGTTTTTTTTTGTGGAAACCGGGTTCAAATGGCTCTTTTGGTGTTAAAGGTTGCCGACCCCTGCACTGGGCTCTGCCTCGTTACCTCCATTCACAAAGCTGTATTTAATGACGTCAGGATTGTATTTGCGCAAACAAAATTAGCCTTTTGGGGGGTTGGCACCACTGTCATCTTCATTTTTTAGTTTTAACTACTTCTTCATAACTTTCACTCTTCACAATGACCTCTAGCGGCTGGCTGGGTGTTTTCTTCTGCTTATTGGAGCTTGTTAAACAACTGACTGACACATTACCGCTACCAAGTGGTGGGAAGCTGTATTGTAACTGAGCGTCTAATGGATAACAGTACCAATTGGTGTCTTCAATTGGTAACCTATGCGGTCCCGTGCCCCACAGGTGCAAAAAGGTTTCACTTTCCTCACCTGTGAAAAGATTCACAGTTTCCTCTTTCTGAAGGGATAGTCATGGGTCCATATGAAGGTTTTCTTGCTGTAATTTTTATTTGCACTTTCAATAAAATTGGATGAGGACAGTCGACAGTCGCTCTGTGGACAAAATGTATTCAGAAGTGTATCTGAAGTTATTATGAGACTTCAACAGTTCGAATGAATCAAATCAAGTTTTCAAGAACTTCATTTGTCTGACTCAGACTATTGAAGGCTGATTAGCTTCAGATAAACTTTTGAATATATTCTTTGCACTCTGTGATTTTTTTATCCATCACTTTCATAGAATGTGCATTAGGAGGGGATCCTGTAATGAGCTGAACAGGAGGAATGATTTCTAAATTTCAGAAAAATTGCAAACCTATTCTTTAGGGTCGCTATACCATGTCTCAGTCCTGGTCGCTGAGACACCAATCAATCACCACTACAGTCAGGTCTGCGTCATTTAACAGAACTGTTCAGCTGCCTGACGTCTATGGTCAGTTCAGTTCAGTGACTGAAGATTTTCTTCCTGTTACATTCAGCAAAGGATTATGTAATGTTTTGAAGTCTGATATTACACATGTGATATGCTCTCTGCACTCTGATCCTGTTAATATCTGTTTCTAGAGGTTAGGGAGTACTGCTGTACCATGTGAACAGGCAGTTTTAAGCTTTTGTGGCACCAGAGGGAGACACGGAATGTCTTCGCCTGCTCAACATGCTGGACTTTTGCCACTACTAGCATAATGACTGAACTGTCAGTGATGAAGTTGGATTGTTTGTAATGTATGTGCCAGGTTTTGACAAGGAATAATGTTCGGAACATGGTATCTTTGGTTCTACTACATATTTGATTGTTACAACCCAGCTTTTGTAGGAAAAAGGAACCAGTTGTACTTGGAGAAACAAAGTTATTTATTTCCAGGAATTTGGATTAATTATACAACAAAAAGATACAAAGGACGAGCAGTCTGTCTGCTATCTATCGAAACAAAACCAAAAAGAAAAAGAAAAACTTCACTCTCTAACTATTACCTCATAACCAAAATCACAGAGAAACAGCACCCTAAACCTAGTGCTTCTAACAAAAGTATTTCTAAATTAATGTATGCGAAATCGGCTAATCAACTAAGTCTAGCCCAGTCCCCAGGTAGCAAACAAAATCCAGTTAGAACATGTACTAACATTCACAATAATTCACGAGTATAACACAGAAAGGCAAGCTCAACACAAAACTGTTCTAACTTAAATTCCTCTGTTCTTCATCATGTGGATTGGAGGGTCAGACCCGGGGGCCGCTCAAATCAGGATCCTCCAGGTTTCCAGGAAGGGATGACAGGTGGCCACACCTCATCAGTTGGGATCAATCAACCACACACCTAGCTTTGCATACACACACTTCACACAAAGTCATACAAAGGCACGCTGATGGCAGCCAATTGCTAAATTGAGTCTAAAAAATGTTAAACTTTCTCTTCACTCTGAGATTAACCTTCAGGCCAACACAGATATATATATATATACACACACACACACACACACACATATTAAGCAAGGCAAGGCCAGTGTATTTCTATACAATTTATACACTGCAGAAACATTAAACCGGAAATACAGCCTAAAAACATTCATTAACAAGGTAGGTCAAGGTGTAGGTGTGAGGTAGATTATGGTGGGTGAACATAGAATTTTAATCAGGCTGTAAGGGTCAAAGGTCGGCTGAGTTTGCTCCAACTCCATGGTGCAAAGTATTTACAGATTACACTAACAAAGAAATGCGACACAGGCCTTGGAGTTCAGCTGTTAACTCTCAGTTAACTCCTGAATGAAATAAAAAGTTCTCTCAGAGGGCAGGTCTCACCATATCTACATCGGACACACCCGTGGGCAACAAGTGCAGGCTAGCAGAGAGTCCACCAACACTAGCGTGACCATCACATATGTTGTCCCTGCAGAAACCAAACTGAAGTAGTGAGGAGGTAATGAGTGGCCAGTCAGTCATAAATGGGCAATGGGAAATATTAGGCTGATGGGTCCAGTAGTATGTGAGATTAACTGTGGATAGAATCACACACAACCAAACTCATGATCCATCTGTGTGCATGTTCTTCATGCTACATTATATGCCTCACTGTGGGGGTGAAAAAACCACAACACAGAAACTGACATTTAACCCTCTTGCCTGAATCACCTTCATCAGCTGTTTCATTGCCTGCCTACCACGATGAGGAAACTCAACGCTGCATCAAAAGATATTGATCTGTAAAGATTAGTCAATCCAGATATGTGCCACTGAAAGCTTATTCTGACGAAGATCCGCTTATGGATTTGGCTCCAGCTTGACTCTTGTTCTGGTTGATAAGGCTGCCACAATGCTACCACTCAGTCATTTGTGCTACGCTTCATACAACACCATTACAACGTTGTGCAACAACAATAAGATCCCAATCAATAGTTCCAATCAAATGTAACCATTCATGCATTTAAGGAGAGGACCTTTAGGTCACTCAGAGACAATGGGACTCGTTGCAGGAGCTGGGAGAGAAAAATTTACTCATATAAAGATCCCTTAAATGCTCAGTAGAGCTGCAGACTCTGGGAATGGCACACAATAATGAGCTGCTGTGTAGTTTCACAGGTGTTAATGGATTGAGTCAGATGATGGTAATTTGCATGAATATGCAGCACTGACAAAACACGAGCCTTGACATTGTCAATCATCTCATGTAAATGTTGCTAATTTTAAAACATCCTCGCTTGTTCGTGGCTGAGCTGATGACTAATGACTGCGCTCGGAGCGCTCGCGCAGCTTCAGTGACGGCGTATCGATCAGACAAATCATCTGTAGCATGGGATGTCCATATGCTCGGAACACACGCACACACATGCATGCATGCCTTTGTATGCAAACACATGCATCAGGGATTTACACAACCATAAAATGTCCAGTCAGATTTTATAAGCAGCAGACTCATCAGAGATGTACAGTATGTGGGGGTGAGAAACATAACAGATAGAGAGAGAGAGAGGCTATAACAGCGTACGTAATGCTGCATCTGTTGTCTGTCATATGTTTTACAACCACTGCCTCAATTACATTTTATATAGACTTGATCTCACGCGGTACGAGTGGGAACAGCTTGTGAGCTGAAGAAAACAGTCCAAACACTTTTCCCCATAGACATATATACATAGACGCCGCATTGAGCGCTGAATCGTACGTAAACGGCGCCGCCATATTGGTTCGGGCAGATCTGCCCGTAAACTAATACAAGGAAATGGACTGAACTTCATAAAGCGCCTTTCTACAAAGTTCTTTAAGTTAATGTCTCTTATACACCCATTCACACACACACTAATATATCTGGGAAACAAACAGGCACCAAAAACAACGTATGTAACTTTTAAAGTGATGATTATAAATGTTTACTCCTTATGTAAGCACCAAACCAACGTATGTATTTTTCTAATGCTGAGTGTTTACAGCTACTAATGTGTGTAACACTGTTACTGTGATGATAAATATTGAAATATTTATATTTAACATTTAATCTGTGTCTATAATAACCAGATCCTGAAATGTAGATGTGACATGAGGGTTTTCTGAATAAAGAGCACACACACACATATATATGTGTGTGTGTGTGTATATGTATGTGTATATATATATGTGTGTGTGTGTGTGTGTGTGTGTGTGTGTGTGTGTGTGTGTGTGTATGTATGTACACGTTAGTGCTCTTTATTCAGAAAACCCTCATGTCACATCTACATTTCAGGATCTGGTTATTATAGACACAGATTAAATGTTAAATATAAATATTTCAATATTTATCATCACAGTAACAGTGTACACACATTAGTAGCTGTAAACACTCAGCATTAGAAAAATACATACGTTGGTTTGGTGCTTACATAAGGAGTAAACATTTATAATCATCACTTTAAAAGTTACATACGTTGTTTTTGGTGCCTGTTTGTTTCCCAGATATATTAGTGTGTGTGTGAATGGGTGTATAAGAAACATTAACTTGAAGAACTTTGTAGAAAGGCGCTTTATGAAGTTCAGTCCATTTCCTTGTATTAGTTTACGGGCAGATCTGCCCGAACCAATATGGCGGCGACGTTTACGTATCGCGACCAACGACCAACCCACTCAATGCGGCGTCTATGTATATATGTCTATGCTTTTCCCCTCAAGGAAATATGGAGGACCAATCAAATCCTACATATCCCATGAATCTTTCCTTCGTCGCACAACCCAGCAAGAGAGGTGAATACAATGTTATCACAGAAAAAGAAAAACACATTGTTCTACGTGAAAGAGAAAACTGCAGCCTGATCACTCATACCAGGTCAAATTGATCATATTGATTTTAGGCTAAATGATTAATATGTGTGTAATGATAATGGCGCTGTACTGTAGGACACACAGGCAGACTCAATATGGATCCTGTTCACAGGGTGTGTTGTTGAGATAAAGGTTGTTTTTTTCTGGAGGATAATGACACCCTCTAAGAGCATTTTTCTCTTTTACACGCTGCAGTAATCTGACCTCACTGTTTAGAGCCATTATACACTCGTAGTTTGGATCAGGAGGACCAACAACTGCAAAATGTTACTGAGCTCTTCTCAAATTGGCTCTGGGAGTTATTTTGATGTTGTTTTAGATAGATCAGATTGTGCTTGGGCTAACCCTTAAATAACAGCAGATCATTACTGCAGTGAACTTATCACTTGATTTTCTTTATATTCTTTTTTTCCACAGTTGTACAAGAACAGGATGTCTGACACATTCTGTCAAGACAGACACTGCTCAGAGTTCAATTTGACCATGCTTTCTGTCGACCATTTACTAAGAAGATAATATAGACATCGGGAGGGTCCAAAGAAGGGCAGAATGACCCCTAAATTCCACCAGCTCTGTGTTTTGGGCTGTTCAGTAGAAAAGCATTTTGCCTGCTCAGATTTGGTTATTTTTCCTTAAATAAAGTTTACTTTCAATACAAATCCTCATGACTCATTTGTCTTAATTTTAAATCAGCGGGTTAATTTGACCCTGAACAGAAAAGGTGTCTCATGTTAATTTATCAAGATCACTAAGGAAAAAATCGAAATGTAAAATAAAATGTAAAATCAATGTCATGTAAAACTATTGTATTTTATATGTAGGTCTTTCCAAAGTACATTAAAAAACGTTTTAACATGCATTTCTTTATGAAATATGAGCACATTATCCTCATTGAATCACTCGTGAGCGGAAAAGAACATCATTGCACTAAATATTGTTTGAAATGGTTAGTATTGGAGTAAATAATGAGATATAAACAATGTCTATTGGGATAGTTTAGTTTAGAAACATGCAAATTGACCCAGGAACATTACAATTACTGTTCCTGAGAAACGAACATAACAGGCGGGTTAATGTATATGCCTCTACCATGATTAAGTAGGCCGTTTAGTTAAAGTGTTTACCTTTTGTCTGTTTTCATGATCAGGAGTCTGCGCAGGGCGTTTTATTTTGAAAATGACCTGATTATGGCATTTCTGTGGCCAACGAAGTCGGCCAGGTTCACCTGCTATGTGATGCTTGACGTGCCATCTGTAGAAAAACAGAACAGCCGTGGTGAGCCACTTCTGAATTACTGTTGACATGTTTAACTCAAAGAATGTGTGGCTACAACCACGCCATGATACTGCTGTCTTCTGAGGGAACAGAGGAGTTGAGAGTACAAAATAGAGGATGCTACCACATTGGTTGTGATTTAATGTGGTTCAATGAAGTGTTAAGTACTTGACAAAAAAAAAAAAAAAAATCTTGAATAAACTGTGTTAGTATATTTTCCAGACAGAAACCGTTTGCTAGCGTGGTAAGCTCCTGGCTAGTGATGGCTCGATATTCCTGGCTAGCTAGTGTGTTAAGTTGGATATATTCCCACTTTACTGTGTGACCAAACACAACATAGCTCAAAAAAAGAGACATCGATTTGTCACAGAGCCAATGAGATTTTCTGTCTCATTGAGTGAATCGTTCATTTTCATGCAGTAGCCTACGTTCCCTCTGCATGGCCGCTCAGGCTGTGTAAGGAGCAGTAAGCACAAACAGTTTGTTCATTCGGTTTGTTCATTTGTCCTGTGACAGGCCACTCAGGCTGTGTGAGGAGCAGTACACACAGCAGTACGTTCATACGGATCATTCTTTCGTTCATTTGTCACGTTTACATGGCATCGGTCACTAGAGGGCTACAGCGTTGCACTAGTGAATGAACGAAATGACTCGAAAAAAGATTAGTTCAATTTACCATCTGAGAGTAAGTGATTCAAATCAGTTAAAAGACTCGAATAACCTGCAATAATCAACAGGTTCAGTCCTGCACTGAATGATATTATAATTCAGTTACTTTGACCCTGGGCTGCTGCAACACTTTGACAGAGACGCGTAAATCCAGCTTCAGAGAAGCTTTATAGCTTGTTTTTCTGCTGTTTAAGTCAAATGTGCCTCAGTGAGTGTGACCTCTAAATTCATTGTTCCAGTAAAGCTCAGTTAAGTCTTATAAAACTACACATTTCTTCACAAATGGAGGGTTTTATAGAGCATCAGAGCATCTCTGGTGTTAGCTCATCACTGATGCTGTGGAGGTGTTAGAGTCCCACGGCAGCACAACACTATTCAAATCATTTCAGTTTTGCTCAAATAGTCACTGTGAACCATACGAGAGCATAATCTGACCATCTCTCACCTGTCACAGTCTACATGTGGGCACAGTAGTCACAAAATCCACTGAACAGATTGAACAATAATCAGTGCACATATTTATAAGCCTCTCCTGTGTTTTACAAGAGCCTACAGAGGAGTGTTTGGCCCTCCAAGGACTTAGCTGTTTCACAAAGTTGGATGTGGGGGTTTTTTTGACAGTAAAGAAGCCAGTTGTTTTCAAAAGTCATATTTTAGATCAATTGAGATCGCTCGTGTTTAATCAAGGCATGACATATGATTTTAAATTAAATGCACCAGTATGTTCAAGACCCACCAGCCCAATCATAACGACAAGAAGCATCCCGGCAACAATATTGGAAACAATAAGTGGAAAGAAAAAAAGAGAGAGAAAGAAATTTCAAAAGCACCAAATGTCCCTCAGAGTGTGGTGAGGTTAATCACAAAAAAATGGAAGGGACATGGAAAATGTCACAGCAGTGAGTGCAATTTAACTTTTTGAAGTGTTCAATACAGCAATTCAGTCTGGAAGCTGTTTTTGTGTGAAACACATTAAAGGTTCACTTCTCCCAAATAGACATAATGATTTCTTACTCAACCTTAGTGGTATCTCGCCGTGCAGATAACTCTCAAGTCTGAAGTTTTCTCATGCCTGGCCTGGAACTAAGGACATACTGTAGAGGTCATGTCTGTGTATTTTTGGTAGCTTTTTAATCTTTAATATATATATTTCTTAAAATTAATTTTATAAAGGGTAATAAGTAATAGTAAAAATATGATGATGATATCAAAGTTGAATACAAAGTGAAAACAAACGTTCACACCTGAAAACCTGTTTCAAAATCAGCTTTTTTTGCTGTTCAGACCAGCATGGCAGATCACATTTTGATTAACATCTCCCTTGCCACAGAGGTAGACTGACACATATACAGACACATATACGGATACACGAACCATTTAAGGGTTAAAACATCAATATCAGTTCAAGCGTACGCTATATTTCGGATATTTTCACCACTTTTTTCTCAGGACTTTTTTAACATGGAACTGAAGCCGTTATCCACACTGTCTTTAGAGTCACCAGACCAGACTCCTTTGACAAAAACTGTAAATTGATCAACCAAACCAGAGTTAATAACTGTTGGAACACAGGAAAGTGTATATATACATATACATGTATGTATATAGAGATGTATACAGATATGTTTGGTGAGTTTCATTTTATTTCTGTTGTTTAAATCAAGGCTGTTTTCCTATTATGTACACAGAAACCTAAATGACAGAGTTAGAAGGCTGTTGTGGTTTGATATTCCATTGGCTTGAACAAAGCTTGGCATCATCTAACCAGCAGAACTGATCAGCAATTTGTTACATCGTATGAAATCTGTAGCACACTTTGGTCCATAACTCTGTTTCTTCAGAAAACAATGTTGAGGTTTCCCTGAGATGTGATGTGGATGCTCATGGTCCCCAGAGGATGAAGTCTGGCATTTGTTTTGTTTTTTTTTGTGACCAAATGACCTTTCCTTTAGTGCTCCCAGCAGGCTTAAGTGTCCAGCTGTACACAAAAGATATCAAAATCTAGCGGGCAGATTGCCATGGAGTTATTGAACATTTTAATTAGAACCATTGCGATCCTCTTGCGCCACCCACTGGCAAACTACTGGTAAAGGGCAACACGCATTGGCAGCATATGACATTCAACGTAGACTTATTAGAAATATTAAAGTACATTTTTTATTTGACACACACTGTTAAAGGTACAAACATACTGTCTCTGTATGACTCATCTGGTGTGTGACGTTTTAATAACAGCAAACTGCACTTAAAGTCCTAATCCGGGCTGTGTCTGAATCACTCACTCACTCACTCACTACTACCCTGTGTCACAATCATTCAGGAGTTTACTCTAGTGAGTGTTCTTTATTATTACTAACAGCAGCCACTCAACTCTCTCTTTATTCTTAGCAGTGCGTGCATACTTTTTCTACTTTCTAGTGTGGAAGTTTTAAGCTTACTATATAAATGTAAACACTCAAAGTTCTGATCACCTGTTCACAGTATTTCTTTCTTTCTTGCAGGCGCAGCAGTCAGACTGAATCAAGCAGCAGAAATGAACAGCTTTCCTAACACTGTCAAGCCCTTCTCCTCCGGAACATGTGTGGTCTATTTTCTGTTTGAGCTCGACTAAGGTGAAGATTCTGGCATCTCATTTAAAAGCCAATCACTCCCCGCAGGGAGGGCCAACACTCCCAGGTGAGGTGGGATTCTGAGAATAGTGTTTAAGCAGCGGAGGCAAATCTGTCAGGGAAAGCTGCTCAAACTCAACACCACGGGGAGCGCACATTTCCCACACAGTATTACAGCTTCACTCTCTTCACTTTCTGTTAGGTTACTTCCAATCAAATACACTGGGTACATAAAAAGTAATGTCTACACAACTAACTTCTACTTCCCTCTTCTTCCTCCCACTCCCCTCTTCAGGTTTTGTATATGAATGGTATTTATAAATGAGTAAGTTAGACAGACAGGGCTTTTGGTGATACAGTACTGTTAAAGAGGTCAAATGTTTGATTGACACTATGCTCCGGCTTTTGAACTCCACATCAGCTAGAGACCGTGCAGTATGTTAATATCAAATCAAATGTGCTGACATGCTCAGATGACCTTTGAATGTCAGTATCTGACATTTTACAGGCCCACTAACAAACTAGAGACCCTTCTCACAACAAGTCATCAACAATTTCCTCCACTTTTATTAATTGGCTCACAATATTATCCCGCCCCATTTCAGCCTAAAATGTCCATAATTCTTTTTTTCAATTGTTTTGAATAGCTGATTATATTTCCAACACATTCTCACTTCACTCACTAACTTATCAAAAATGGCAGCTTGGTCAGTTGCCCTGTGTTTCAAATGATGATGCTGTATTCAACATCCAGTTAGACTTTCAAAGTGGGCATTTCAAGTCATATTTTGGTTTAGGCACAAAACAATTGCTTAATGTAAGTTCTTAGAGTATACTTTTGGTTTCACACAGGACACAAACAGCAGTCTCCTCCACATGTGCTCTCTTTCTTTATTCATACCAGATGTGTGTTGCTGCCATGCAAGGTGCCAAGTGCTCATCAGTTTTTGAAGCTAACCATTCACACCAATGGCACAGCCTTCGGTAGCAGTTTGGGGTTCAGTATCTTGCCCAAGGATACTTTCGACATGCAGACTGGAGGAGCCAGGGATCAAACCATCGATCATCTGGACGACCCGTAGAAGTCACCCAAAGTGTTCTTCTGCATAACTTTAAGCCTTAATATTATTTGAACAGGTGAGTTTTATATAAATTCACCCTCAGTACAGTTTTCATAAACGGGAAATTAGCTATAGAGACCAAAACTGTTTTTTGTACCAGGCTGTAAACAAAAGGTAAAGGAGTGTATTCAGGAAAACCTTGTACAGTGAATCATTATATACACAATACAAACCCCTCTCAAATGAGAATGTAATTAACATTTTGTTAATCTGTAATTTGCCTTCAGTAAGTGTTATTCCAGGACTTAAGCTATAGAGCGGGTTTTACTAATTGTGATGGCTGTAATAAGCAGATGGATTGTTGCATAAATAGATTCAGGCAGCTGGCTGCACAACAGAGAATCTCTCCAACAACTAATCTAATCTAAACAATCTGTATTAGAAACAGGGCCTCCTGGATAGACATGACAATGGATTTACATTTAGCTGATATTTGTCCTCATAACCCCAAATTAGAGTGATATTGTTTTGGAGTCAGTGCCCAATAAATAGTGAATAACAGAGTCACACAGGTATCCTAATGGGGATTTATATGGGGGCCCAACACAGCACTCACAGCTTGTCAATTTGCAGCAGATGGATCGGCTCTGCTGGACCGTGAATACAGCCCCCCATAGGCCCGGGCCTGACACCTGCTTGGCTGAGGCCCAATGATGCAGCACTTTGATGACCAATGAGGCAGGTTGACACTGACTGGATGGGCTGTGGCCCCTTATGGGAACTTTTAGTGTTAGTTGCATACAGCTAATTTGAGGAGGATGTTTTCCGGTTTCGCCTCGTCTGAATGTGACTGAACCATAAAGATAAGAGATGACATGTCATTAATCAAACCTGAGAAGTTCCATTTTTAACTCAACAGAAAACTAAGAAAGTTGGACTAGGCTGAAGCGCTAAAAGCAATGAGTAAATAGAAATGGAGCCATGTCTTGGCAAACACACGGTTCTATCTGTAAACAGGGCTTTTCCATAAATACCTTTTTGAAGGGGTTGTAATGATTGTACCCAGCCCTGCGATACTTCAGCTTCGAAATTTCACTTTAATTTGACACAGACTCCAACAAACTGCTTGACCTATTTCTGTAACCCCCGGAGTTCAACACAGTGGAAGGAATGGACAGGAATGGAGAGGTTAACAATGTTGCTGCTTCAGTGAAACTAGGCCAAGTTGACGAGGGCGAGGGAGCTGAAGGAAAGACGACAGAGCGATGCATATTAAGTGAATTATCTCTGAGCTGAAAGCAACAGCGTCTGTGATTCAGTCAACCACCGCCCCCCCTCATTTGGACTCCCTTCTCCAATGAATATGATATACATTTATACCATAGTCAGAAGTGCACACATTGTCTGTTCTCATTGACATGAGCTGATAATGGGAGCATAGTTGGAGTTGATTTATGGCCGTGCTGGGCAGATTGCGGTGACAGTATGCCAGAGGTTACGCTCCGTAATACAGAGAGCTGTAATGAGTGGCCTGTTTGCAGCATGTAGGGGGTCTAGCTCTGGTCCTGGCTTATAGGTAGTAAATTGATATGCAAAATGAGCACTCTCTCCTCCTCGGGGCATGAGCACAATGTGTGGTCAGATGAAAATGAATTTAACAGGATTTAATGTGACTTGGATGCATCACTTGCACCACTGTCTCTCATATTTGTGTCTCTATTCTAGGCTCTTCCTTTTTTGCTCTGTCTTTATTTCTTAATGCCTTCTCTGAGACTGAGACAATAACAGACACACTTACCTTAAAGCAACATTTTGAAGAAAAAAATATTTCTGTGATTTAGTGCCCCCAGTTTCATACTGTAATACCACAGAGACTGTTGAGCCTAGTTACATTCCTTGCTTGCCCATCTCCGGTTCTGGCATGACACCGGCTCTGCTCCCCATCTACATTCCCCTGGCTTGAAAACCTCCTCCCCCTGGTCCAAGACATCTGTGGTACAGAAACTAACACCCCAACACTCTGACCTCACAGTCCTAGGAGCTGCGGTACTGTAGTTCACAGCAAAAACAGCAGTTAAGGCAGAGGACATGAGAGGGAAAACCAGAAAACGTTTTCTCCATAATATATGATCCAGTTTCACGTTGTAGAAACCGATAATGTTAAACCTGCCAATAACGTAATAAAGTTTTGAGCCAATATACATCCGATAATGTAATAATACATAAATAGGACTGCATTTCTTGGAAATAAAAGATTATTTTGCAGTTTTTATGCAGTTTGCTCATCAAAAATAGATATAGTGGATAGCATAGTCGTCATATTGATTCATCAAGGGTACGTAGTATGCAGCACTCTCTCTCCTTAATTGTGTTTGATTAAGAGCCAATTTGAGAATTATTTGTTGTTCAAAATCTTTATGTAGAATATTGTTTATTTTCTTAGCTATGTAAATTCATACTGTCATGCATGGAAGAATATTATTTAATTCATTACTGTGAAGTGTATATGGTAGTTACATCACTTAATGGAATGTACTAGAAGAGTACAGTGGTCATCTGACCTACATGTGTTTGCTCAGTGTTAGATAAAAAAAGTCTAATCAGTCTAGTCATTTTTAAGTTATTACATTATTGGCGTGTTATTACATTATTGTCTTTAATACATTAAAAATGGCCAAAATTATTATGTTATCGGCAGGTATTACATTATTGGACATTATTACATTATTGGTTGCTACATACCACAATCAGTAAAATAGTTGGTGGTGTGTGACTTAGTGCCATAAAGTATTACGTACTTCTCCTGACCCAGAGCCCAAAGTTACATAGTTACATACTCCATCAATGCTTAGCATGGTTACATTACCCACTTGCCTAGCTCTGGTTGTAGCAAGACACTGGGTCAGCATTCCCTGGCCTGAAAACCTGATCCAAAATGCCTGTGGAACAAACAATAACACTGCCCTGGTGCTCTAAACTCACAGTCCAGGTAGCATGACTAACAAACTGAGCTAACATTAGCTAACAGCAGCTACAGTAAAAGCAGTTTACTTCACTGTCCATCAGGAAACTCTGTAAATCACAGAGAGTTAAGGCGAAGTAGCCAGATTTCCTCCATAAAATATGATCCAGTTTCACCAGAATCAGTCAAATAGTTGCTAGTGTGTGACTCAGTGCTGTAAAGTATTACATACTCGTAGGTACAGCGGGTCACTAATCAGATGATCGGCGGTTTGATCCCCGGCTCCTCTGCATGTCGAAGTGTCCTTGGATATGTCGAAGATATTGAACCCCAAATTTCTCCTGAAGGTTGCACCATTGGTGTGTGACTGTGTATGAATAGTTAGCTCCTCAAACTGATGAGCAGTTGGCACGTTGCATGGTAGCTAATGCCATCAGTGACCATCATATGAATGTGTGTGAATGGGTGAATGAGATATGTACTGTAAAAGCACTTTGAGTGGTTAGAAGACTAGAAAGGAGATATATAAATACAGTGCATTTACCATACTACTCCCAACTTGGAGCCCAAAATTACATAGTGTGTGAGAACAGACATAGAAATGACAGACTACTAACCAGAATACAATTCATTGTAGCATGAAAATTATTTTAATCTGTCAGTTTATAGTGGACAAATTACAGTGTTGCTTTTAATCCATGTGTGTGGTGTGGTTTGTATCCATTAATGCGACATAGTTGGCAGCGATTCTTCTAAATTGCTCCTATACTATAGCCCTCTGAAAACAGGCGCCAGGTATTAACACAGATGGCCATTTGTATTCAGATGGTAATGCAGGAGCTTCATGAGGCTGAGGTGTGCTGTTGAGCAGCATGTGGGATACATAATTATACCTCTTACACATGGACAATCAAGAACACGCTCACCTTGAGCTGCTGTTTTACTGCTAAATGGAAAACTGGTTTTAGGTATTATACAGTCTAAAACACGCAGTGTAGGAGCTGCACATTGTGGTGCTCAACACACTGTTCAGTCCAGTTCATGACATGATTGCAGCTTGTATTACCTTCACTGGTGATGTGTTTTTTTTTTGTTGTTTTTTTTGTAGTCCAGAAAGTGTTACAGCCTTGGGTCAGACCAGCATTTTTGACAGCGGCATTTGAACCAACAATGCAAACAATGGAATCGAAGAGGAAAAAGTAAAGCCACACTGAGCCATATGTACAGTTCCACTTTGGTATACTCTAACATGCGAGTTTGTGCCGTTGAGCAATAACAAAGCGTCTTGACAGCGCCGACATTTAAAGTAACAGAGAGCAAGGAAGTCCAAAATAGTCCCTCGCTGCTGTAAGTGCCAGAGGCAGCTATTGTTGGAAAAGCAGATGAAATCCTTTGACAGTGAGTGTTTTGCACAGATATGTTCAGCATGAATGTTTTGCGTGGGCAGGCAAGCACATTTATTCTACATAAATCTGTCATTGTTATTTTGATTTAAGAAAAAAAAAAAACATTTCTAACAAAGAGACATTGCTTGTGTAAATCAGCTGTGGATGAAGTGAATCTTCAGAGGCAGGGGTGTTCAGTTGGGGTGTCAGTTGCTAAGAGAAAAAATGAGGATATTGTCTGAGTGACAAAGAAAGACTCTTTAAACATTAACTAATCATTCACAGACATACTGCATGATTTATTCTAATCTATAACTGTAATTACTCTCAGGCTTTGTGCTGTATAGCTCCCACATTATGTAATACTCAGAGCTGTGCAGAGAAGAGAAAGAGAAAAGAAGGATTTTAACGTGTATACAGGAGCTGATATCAATTCAAATCTGATGACAAGCAATCACATAATCCCGTGTTGAATCATGAATGACGTGTGAGGCTTTTCTGTTCAATAACTGACAAAAGAAAACCTTCTCCACGCAACTTCACCCCTCTACTCCAATTGGCCATCTGTCTGTACAGTCAGTAATGTCTTCGTAATATGCAACCAAATGGACCCGTCACACAAACATGCAAGTTCACACACCAGTGAAAATATTTGCATTGCTGAACCGTGTGTGTGTGTGTATGTGTGTGTGATTGTATGACAGGTAAGTAGGTTGTGTGTTGACAGAGGTGTGAAGGTTGAAGTTGAGTTTTTTTTTTTTGTTATTGTTCGCCTCTGAATGGTGGCAGGTGTTTGAGAGGTAAAAAAAAAAGTCGCTCTAATGAACAGAGCAGCCCTGGCAGGGTTGGGATGGGATGTAGTGTGGTGGAGGTGCAGGGGGTGGTGCAGCAGTAAAGGTCACCTTCTCTGAATCTTGTTGGGCCTGCCACAGAAAAACGGAAACCAGTGAGGAAATAGCAGAGGCTGCCACGAACTGCTGCACTGTGGTCAGGACGTGAACTGATGAGGGGATCTGAAAGATGATACAGATGTTGAGTTCTTGTCTACTTCTTGTAGTTGTATTAGTTCATGTATAATTTGTATGAACTGTAGTAAACTGTAAATGTAGTAAAATGTTCGTTTGCAGCTCTTTAATACCGGGCGGAGACTCTGAGTGTCACAATCCACTCCGGTCCCCTGCCTGCTTTTCCCTCTTACCTGCACCCAGTAACTTTCCACTCACCCGTCAGCCCCGCCTCCTCATCAGTCACCATGGTTTCTCCCGCCTCCCACACCTGCTCCTCTTCAGTAATCAACCCTGTATTTAAGCACCAGACCTCCAGACACTCTTTGCCAGATTGTTCTTCGCGTCATGCAAGTCTTTCCAGCACTTTTGTCCGGACTGATCTCCCGTTGCCGACCCTGCCTGCCTTTGACCTGCTCGTCTGTCTCTGCCCCGGTAATCACCTCAGCTTTTCGTCCCCGACCACGAGTTCTGCCTCAGTGTTTCTGGTGTCTGTCTGCCTGTTTCCCTGGCTGTTTGGAGGTTTCCCCGGGCAGTCTGTCCCCCTGCTCCAGTTCATTGCCACAGACTCTCCGATTGAACTCAGGACTTATTCCCTCTCTCTCACCTGCCATATCGCCTGCTGTGAGTTTCTCAATAAGGAACATTACTAAGTATCCCTTGCTGTTGTGCTGCATTTGGGTCCTACACAAGCCCGTTTCAGTACAATCTGGCCAAAGCATGGATCCAGCACACACCGCTTCGCCAGAGCTACGCCTGGAGAGGGTGGAGAACATTCTCCAGCGACACGAGGCATTGGTTGCTTCCACCGCAGCCGAGGTACGCCAGGCTACCGTCACTCAACAACAGGCTGCCGCTAACCAGGAGCAGACATTAGCGGCATTAGCTTCACAGATCCAGCAGCTCACTACTGTGCTCTCACAGAATATGGTCCAGAACCTACCTGCAACAGCGCCTGCTGCCGTACTCCAACCAACGCCACCTGGTCCAGTTTCTGAACCCCGAGTTGGGGCTCCGGAACGTTATGCGGGGAACCCAGAGGTCTGTAATCCGTTTATTACGAACTGCTCAATCCTGTTCGCCCTGCAGCCACACACATTCGCCTCTGAGGAGGCCAAAGTGGCGTTCACCATTAATCACCTCACGGGGAGGGCCCGCCTGTGGGGAACCGCTGAATGGGAACGTCAAACTCCTGCTTGCAGCTCCTTCAGAGACTTCGCTGCTGAGCTCCGGAAGGTTTTTGGCCCACCTTCCCAGGGTCCAGATGCTATGGGCGGTCTCCTGAACCTCCACCAGGGGGACCGCTCCGTGGCTGACTACTCTATTGACTTTCGCACCAGGGCTCGCCAGAGTAAATGGAACACCGAGGCCCAGTGCGACGCCTACCTACAGGGGCTTGAGGAGTATGTTAAGGACGAGCTGGTGTCATATGATCTCCCTGCCACTTTGGATGAGCTCATCGAACTCACACGGCGGGTGGACCGACGCATCCAGGCCAGGCGGGAGGAGAGACGGCGAGGACGGTTTGGGCATCCTCTTCCTTCCCAGTTCCGTGCAGTACCGGAGGTATCCTCTTCCCGGCCTGAACCTCAGAGGGGAGATTCAGAACCTATGCAGGTTGGCAGAA
The DNA here is from genome assembly GCF_000972845.2 of Larimichthys crocea. Lineage (NCBI taxonomy): Eukaryota > Metazoa > Chordata > Actinopteri > Sciaenidae > Larimichthys > Larimichthys crocea. Next base: position 731,565 of record NW_020861191.1, read on the forward strand.
CCACTCTGTCACCAGAGGAACGCCAGCGTCGTCAAAGACACAACCTATGTCTGTACTGTGGACAAGACGGACACTTCGTCTCCAGGTGTCCAGCAAAAAGCCAGGTCTCACCAGTAGCGAGGGATGTACTGGTGAGTCCGACCTCTGAACTGTCCCTCAGGAAACGCCCCCTCTGCCATGGTCGCCTGCTGCTACCAGGGGGCTCCCACTCCCTTGCCGTCTTCATTGACTCTGGCGCCGACGTCTCCATTATAAATGAAGAGCTGGCCCAGCAGTTGGAGATAGAAAGGGTTCCGCTGCCTCAGCCTGTCCCCGCCAACGCCCTGGACGGTCACCTGCTGGGGACCGTCACTCATCAGACTGTTCCAGTGCAGATGCTTCTCTCCGGCAACCACCACGAAACTATCACGTTTCACATCTTGGACTCTCCGCGTATCCCACTCATTTTGGGATATCCCTGGCTCCGGCGCCACAATCCCCACATAGACTGGGCGACGGGAGCCATTCTGGGCTGGAGCTCGGCCTGTCACCAAGTCTGTCTCAAGCAGGCCTCCGCTCCTCAGTCCAGGCCCTGCACCACGTTGGCTCCTGATCTGATGGGGGTCCCGCCAGAGTACCACGATTTCAGGGAGGTTTTCAGCAAGGCGAAGGCGACCTCTTTGCCTCCACACCGTCCATATGACTGTGCCATAGATCTTCTACCCGGCACCAGTCCTCCCCGAGGTCGTCTATACTCCCTGTCCGCACCAGAGAGGAAGGCCATGGAGGACTACATTAACGACTCCCTGGCGGCTGGCATCATCCGTCCGTCATCCTCCCCTGCTGGAGCGGGGTTCTTTTTTGTCGAGAAGAAGGACAAATCATTGAGGCCCTGCATCGACTACCGAGGCCTCAACGACATAACGGTGAAGAATCGGTATCCCCTCCCCCTCATCTCGTCTGCCTTTGAACTCCTGGAGGGGGCTACCATCTTCACCAAACTGGACCTCCGCAACGCCTACCACCTGGTGCGAATTCGGGAGGGCGACGAGTGGAAGACAGCATTCAACACACCTACTGGACACTATGAATACCTGGTGATGCCTTTTGGCCTCACCAACGCCCCCGCCGTCTTCCAGGCTCTGGTCAACGACGTGCTCCGGGACATGCTTAACAAGCATGTCTTCGTCTACTTGGATGATATTCTAATTTTCTCCAAGGCCAAGGAGGACCACATCCACCATGTTCAGGGGGTTCTTCAACGGCTCCTGGAAAACTCGCTGTTTGTTAAGGCAGAGAAATGCGAGTTCCATGCTCCATCAGTCTCCTTTCTTGGATACATTGTCGGCCAGGGGAGCATCCAGATGGATCCAGCCAAGGTCTCAGCCGTCGCCGCCTGGCCTGTTCCTGACTCCCGGAAGCAGCTACAAAGATTCCTGGGGTTCGCCAATTTTTACCGTCGTTTCATTCGGGGATACAGCACGGTGGCAGCCCCTCTCACAGCTCTCACCTCCTCCAAAGTCCCCTTCAGCTGGTCCTCCGCCGCCACAGATGCCTTCCAGACCCTCAAGAATCGCTTCACCTCTGCGCCTATCCTGCGTATGCCCGACCCCAAGAGACAGTTCGTGGTGGAAGTAGACGCCTCTGATGTCGGGGTGGGGGCTGTCCTGTCTCAGCGGGCTACTGATGACCAGAAGCTCCACCCCTGCGCCTTTTTCTCTCGACGCCTGACTCCCGCAGAAATGAACTATGACATTGGAAATCGGGAGCTTCTGGCGGTCAAATTGGCACTGGACGAGTGGCGTCACTGGCTGGAGGGGGCCGAACAACCATTTCTCGTATGGACGGACCACAAGAACCTAGAATACATCAGGTCAGCCAGAAGACTGAACTCCAGGCAGGCCCGCTGGTCCCTCTTTCTCACCCGATTCAATTTCACTCTCTCCTATCGCCCGGGAACCCGCAACGTTAAGCCTGACGCCCTCTCCCGCCAGTTCCTGAAGGAAGAGGAAGAGGTTTCCACAGCAGCGGACACCATCCTTCCCTCTGCTCGCCTGGCCGCCGCCATTACATGGGGGATTGAGGAGAGAGTTAGGACGGCGCTGGAGGAGCAACCAGGTCCCAGCGCCTGTCCTCCCAACCGGCTCTTCGTCCCGGCCCACCTCCGTTCTGAGGTGCTCCAGTGGGCCCACAACACGCACCTCACCTGCCATCCAGGGATCCAGAGGACCAAGGAGGTTCTTCAGCGCCGATTCTGGTGGGACTCCCTGGACCTGGACACCCAGGGGTTTGTCAAGGCCTGCCCTGTCTGCAACCGGAACAAATCCTCCCACCAGGCTCCTGCTGGTCACCTGCTCCCGCTTCCAGTTCCCCATCGTCCCTGGTCCCACATATCTCTGGACTTTGTGACCGGTCTACCACCATCTCTAGGACACACCACTATCCTTACCGTGGTAGACCGGTTTAGCAAGATGGCCCACTTCATTCCCCTGCCCAAGCTCCCTTCAGCCAAAGAGACTGCTGAACTGGTCCTCCAGCACATATTCCGGCTCCATGGTCTTCCAGTCGATGTGGTCTCTGACCGAGGGCCGCAGTTCTCCTCGGTTTTTTGGAGAGAGTTCTGCTCTCTCATCGGGGCCACGGCCAGCCTGTCATCCGGGTTTCATCCTCAATCTAACGGCCAGACGGAGCGGAAAAACCAGGAGATGGAGGTGGCTCTCCGGTGTATGGTCTCCAGTCACCCCACTTCCTGGTCGCAGCAGTTGCTCTGGGTAGAATATGCCCATAACACACTCCTCAGCTCCTCCACTGGTCTCTCCCCTTTTCAGTGTGCTTATGGATACCAGCCACCCCTATTTCCAGCCCAGGAGAGGGAGGTTTCTTGCCCCTCTGTACAGGCTTTCATCCGCCGGTGTCGCCGCACCTGGTCCCAGGCCAGATCCACTCTCCTGCGGTCGGTGGGCCGTTACACAGCCTTGGCCAATCGTCGCCGCACCTCGGCTCCTGCTTATCAAGTGGGACAGAAGGTGTGGTTGTCAACCCGGGACCTACCACTCCGGGTCGACTCGAAGAAACTGGCACCCAAGTTCATCGGCCCCTACGAAATTCAGAAGGTCATCAACCCTGCTGCAGTCCGCCTCAAGCTTCCCAGGTCCATGCGAGTACACCCCACATTCCATGTCTCAAAAATCAAGCCGGTTCTGGAGAGTCCCTTGATTCCTGCTACCCCGACTCCTCCGCCACCTCGCCTTATCAATGGAGACCCAGCCTACACGGTTCGACGGCTTATCCGCTCTCGTCGCCGTGGGAGGGGCATCCAGTACCTGGTTGACTGGGAGGGATATGGTCCAGAGGAGAGGTCGTGGGTCCCCGCCAGCTACATCCTTGACCCTCAGCTCATTACTGACTTCCACCGGCAGCACCCGGACCAGCCCTCCAGGATACGCCCGTCCACTGATAACCCCCGCCTGAGCGCCTCTGGTGCCCCACCCATCCCCGGCCCTAGCGAGGTGGACCCGCCATCGTCCTCTGTGGACTCTTCATCTGAGGACGAGGGGTCCTCAGATGCCTGCCTTTGACCTGCTCGTCTGTCTCTGCCCCGGTAATCACCTCAGCTTTTCGTCCCCGACCACGAGTTCTGCCTCAGCGTTTCTGGTGTCTGTCTGCCTGTTTCCCTGGCTGTTTGGAGGTTTCCCCGGGCAGTCTGTCCCCCTGCTCCAGTTCGTTGCCACAGACTCTCCGATTGAACTCAGGACTTATTCCCTCTCTTACCTGCCATATCGCCTGCTGTGAGTTCCTCAATAAAGAACATTACTAAGTATCCCTTGCTGTTGTGCTGCATTTGGGTCCTACACAAGCCCATTTCACTGAGAGGTTCTGTAGGTTCTAACAGAACCCCTATAAATAAATAGGCAGGGCTGCAAAATAATCATACATGCGGTAAGCAAAAAGAATGCAATCTGTTTATATATAATTTACAAAATATAATAAACTTTATATAAAAAAAAATGTATATAATCATCTATATTATTTAACTGAAGCTGTGTCCTTAAAGAACAGTTGCCAATATGCTTTTTTCTACTTTTCTTCAGGAACATCAAATTGTCCTTTACATTCACTCGTTGCACATTTAAGGCATCCTTTATTGCAATAGTGTCCATTAAGTGAGGTAGAAATGTTTTCATCTTCATCATTTTTTGGGTCATCCTCTTCATGAAAAACAACAGACACTCAGCTAAATGCTCGTTCTGCACTGTGAGATGGGATCAGTCCTGCTGCTGTCAAAAGGCTGTTCATGAACGCTGTTGCACTGCTTTGACCTTGATTTCTTGTTGAAACCGCTCTCCTCCTGGTAAGAATCGGCATCTGGAGCATTGTAAGGAGTTATTCCATTATGCGTCGCTGACAGTGGGCCGAAGCCTGTGTATAGGTCCTCATGATACCTCCAGGGGGCTTTCCCAAATGTTCCCATGAAGGTGTTGAAAGGTGGGGAAAGACATTCATGAGATCTCCGTAGTCAGTGGGGTCTCCCTCCTCCATGGAGGGTCAACGGTCACTTTGCTGGTGAGAAGGGCTGTGATGGAGACTGACGTGTGGAGGAGCAAAGGACAGAAAGTTGTCCCGCCTTTTAGAGTTTGTCAGGCTGGTGCTGTACGAGTCAATGCAGACGGGCTTTTGGCTGATGGAACAGCCTGTGAAGACGTCCGATGAATCAGTTGAGTAGATGTTGTGTCTGCTTCAATTCCTGTGTGAATGAAATCCTCCTGTACTGATTCTGATGATTTCTCTGAGCTGAGCTCTGCCTTCATGTATTTAGACTTCAGCTCACACTAAAAAGGAAATATCTTCAGTTTTTATTCCAAACTCATGCTACTGATCAGGTTCCAGGTAAGCTAGGTTACTAAATTAGTATGCTGATAAGATTCTTCACATTAGGCACCATCTGTTTTATTAGTTTAATAAAACCAGTTTAATTGCACCTTGTCTGTCCTTTGTGACTTTATTTAAATGCAAAACTTGTAACTATTGTAAAATAGCCCATACCACCAGCAAAACCTGGACAACTGAAAAAAACCTCTCCAGTTTCCTCCCAAAAGTCCTCCCAAAGACATGCAGGTATACTGTATGGGTATAACTCTAAACTGCCCGTAGGTGTAAATGTGAGTGTGAATGGTTGTCTCTGTTGTCGCTGTGATAGGCTCAAGCCTCCATAATAAGGATAAGGAGAAAGGATGGATGGATTCTACCAATGACATAAGTGCCACTAAAATTCCAGATTTAGGATCATCAGTCTTATATACAGTAAGTTAAACATTTTGTTTCAGCAGTATTTTATCCCAGCAGTTTGAAGTCCTGTTTTAGAGCTGCATAAACCTGTGCTTCTCCACAGAACTCCACATGATGAAAATCACTCAAGTATGAGTTATTATGGCCTCAAGCTAACATGGCATGACATATTAGCAAACATTTTTACTTCTTTACTCTTCATTAGCATTTACTTTGAGTTTTTTGTCCAATGCTCCACTATCACCAGCTAGTCTCTGCTGTAAAGCAGGCAGTGCCCAGTAAATTCAAGTGTAGACTTTAGTCTCAGTCTAGTTCTCAAACAGTGTACTTTCTTGTACTGTATTCTCTGTACTGTATTGTCTCACTGTACTCTATGACAGAATAAAGGAGTCATCACTAACACTAGAAGGAATCAAGCATCATGCTGTGATTGTTACATAAGCTTCAGTGTGACTGTGAAGGCAGCAAACAGGTACAGATCTGCACTGTCAGGTATTATTGCAGTCAGCACCTCAGGTTCCACTGCCACATTCTGTGCGGGGAGATTACAAGTACATTAAGTTTGGCTCCTGTCAGGAATCACAGTCACAATTTCTCGGCATCTCTCACTCAAAGGGAAGAACAGCAACTTCACAGAAAACTTTGGAAAAACAGAAAAAATGGTTAAGAATCTCCAGAAGGCGTACACCTAAAAGATATGAAAGCACTGGGATGAACTTTGAGATGATTTAACTATTTTTACAGCCTCAAGTGTTGGCCCTGAGAGTCCAGTTTTAGTGGTGATACAGAAAGGCCAAGGGACTTTAGGTTTATCCTCTGGGGAGTGAGAATGCATCCAGTAAATGTATAAAATATGTCAGTGACATGACATTTTTAAGTGCCCAAAGCGCTTTCCATTCTTGCACAGCACATTTGTAGCTCAACAATGATTCTACCACTCAGAACTGATAGAAATTAAATATGAGGCCTTGATCCAAGAAAGAGGTAGACAAAAGTGCATTCTCATTTCAAAGCTGTGACCATAATTTAGTTTGGAATTAATTGAAACGTCACTAACAAATTTTAACAGTGCAAGGTAACTAATTCACTCTACACTACTATAGCTCTGTGAGTCTTTGTAAAGGAGGCACTGGCTACATTTATATTATGTAAAAAGACACTCACACGGGACTCACACAGGAGGCGTTACAGTAGCGGAACGGCAGCGCCGCAGTTTAGCTGCGTCCTTTGCCCGGCGTCAACTCACACCGGACGTGTGTCAGCCGCGGAACGATGTGAAGTTGTAAAAAACTACATGAACTGCGTATTGTGTTTTATTTTGAAAGGGGGCGGAAGTTTATTATGTTGATTCTGTGTCGTATTTCCTGTCTGGTGCGATCTGGTCTGTTGAAATTTCCGAGGTTTAGCAGCGGCTCGTGTTAAAAATAGAAAAGCTACGGAATGCTCGCACCGTGGCACAGAGAGACGCCTCTGGGACACTTCTGAGCCGCGCCCTGTGTGAGTGCTCTCATTGACTAGACTGGCGGCTATTTGCTACGGTGACCGTGGCGTTGCCGTTCCGCTGCCGTTCCGCTGCTGTAACGCCTCCGGTGTGAGTTGGCCTTCACCAGCTGATCTACGATTAAGACATGGAACTAAATGTTGTATTACCTGACTACCATGTCAATTCATTAGGAAAAAAATTAACACTGCTTCCATGATTATATCACTGTATGCTAAAAAAGGCAGGCTAGCAACACTGCTTCTGCACCAAAACATAGATTTTATTTACAGTCTATCCATTGAAATACTGGTCTTAATACATAAATCAATGAAATGAACAAACAACACGGGATTAGACTGCACAGTCAGGAATGTGAATTATGACTAAACGACTACTACACACAAACTAATTTGAACCAGATCAAATTCCCCAGCAAGAGGCAAGCCAGGGTGACTCTAAACACACGACAAAGCAAGATGGCTACGGTATGACACAGCCTCCCCTTTAATACAACAGAAAAAAGAGAAAATGGTCCATTCAAGTCAAAGGTAAAAGGTTAAAGGTAAACTCAAATCTAATAAATCACAGTGGTTAGCTCCTCTAAAAGCATCTTTGAAAAAAATAAAGAGACAGAAGCACATCACTGTACCAAAGAATTTTAAAAGACTAGATGTGCATTGTAAAAGTCAGTCTGGAACACTGTCCTTTCCCCATGTTGGAGACATGCAGGTGAATGGAATTTCTATTTATTAATAACTATGTTACTGCAGTGTTAAATGACTAAAACTGACAAATAAAAGACATATATTATGGGCTGAATAAACATTTCACAAATATTTCAATATTAAAATCATGCCTTTTAACATATTCTAAGGTTTAAGGCTCAGGTGGGTCCTCCTCCTGTGAACTTCATATTTTCTAAACATATGTTCCCCTTCACAAGAGAAAAGGCTTGTAGGATGAAGACTAACCAATGAATGTGGCAAACTTAATGTCATATTGGATAATAAGTATAACTAGAGTTGCTGGACTCAAGCTGATAAATCCATCATGTTCCCTCTAACTGTGTCTGTCTGCTGCATGTAGTCAGTTTTTTCATACTAATGTCATTTTCTGACATTTTTCTCTGCAGACAGCCAAAAAGAAACTCTGAGAGTGAAACCTTTAAACTCTCTAAAGCTGAAGGGGATCTGCAGGTTCAGCTGCAAGTTCATCACTAGTCACAGTTTCTGCCTTAGTTATGTTGTCATTTGATATGCTGTTAAAATCTCCATTATAGCCACTTGAACTTGTCACAGTCATAATAATAGTAACACATCTGAAATGTCACATCACTGGCTCCAGTTCAGCCACACCACCTGCCTGTGGATATTTCTGCTGTTGCATGGTTAAAAGAAATGTGCTGCTGAAGTTCTGGAGTTCTGTTGACTCTCCCTTGATAAATAAAAGGTCAAAGATTTTCAGAACACCTGTTTCGCATTCTGATCACGACATGGGTTGAAAAATACACAAAAGACACAAAAGTTGAACTGATTGCTCAATCATCATCTCCTGGTTTTATTTAACTGTCAGTCACTTTTAAATGAATAAACAGTGTTTTCATTGCAGGTATCCACCTTGAATACATTGTATATGTAGTAGCAGCAGCATCACGTACTGTTTAAAATACATCCCTTGTATACATGGGTGATGTGCCTCAAGGGCATTAATGAAGTGCAGCCTACGAGGGCAGCCAGCCCATCTGCGACAGAGCACACTCAGACATCTGGTGACTTCTTTGAAAGTTCCAAATTAAAGCAGGAAATTGTGGAACCTGATTGGCTGGGATGTGGAGTGGGGTAGAGTGGATTAGAATATCAACACAGACAAATGTATGTGCATTCATAAACATCTCTCACACACACACACACACACACATGCAAATGAGGAGATCAGACATAACAGACACACACACACACACATGCTAATTAATAGAAAACAAACAGTTACTCAGGCGGTCTGTAGGGACTGGATTAGACTGTGTCTCTCCTTGCTGAACAAATTGCTCTCTAAATTCAATCAAACACACCAAGCTCTTCTGTGAGTCTACGGGAGGCTGTAATCAGCGTAGCGGAGACTGGGGATGAAAAAAAGGACAAAACCAAAAAAAAAAAAACACAACACAACAACAACAACAAAAAAAACGTCAGCCCTTAAACTGTTCGGAGAACTGTTTGGCACAGAGAGTTAGTAGGAAAAATATCGACTTGATTAAGTGCAATTGATATCTGCCTTCAGAGAGCTTCGGGCTCCACAAAGAGCAGTGAGCAGCTCTCTGGAAGCTGCAGCCATCAGTTACAATACAAAACACTTATCTCACTAATTCAACCCCCTTTACCTAGTTTGGCAAAACTCATTTGCTTTTGGAGTAATACAGCAGTGAGCAAAGTATTGGGAAATTAATTTGGCTGGTTATACTGGGAACATTGCCATTGACCAACACAAGTGAGTCCACTCTGATCCAAACACATCTTGGAGGGTTTTCAATTAGCTTTTTTTATTCTGTAGAGCTGTGGTAGAAAAGTAGGGCATCAATCCACTCCTGTAGGGCATCAATCCACTCCTGCAGACAAGACAATTGTATTTATTACATTACAAGTAGATGCAATGTGCTTTAAAATAAAGGTGGAGAGGGTGGAGTTTTTGACTACTACTGCTGCTATAGAGCAATGTTTTGATGTTTGACCCTCCATTTTGTTTCAATATCTCAACCAGATGTAGCAATGCACCAGCTAAGGCAAGTAAAGAACTTTAATGCTTTTTTTTCAAGGCAACACTGATGAGAAGTCCTAGAAGTGCTACAGATGAGCAGATCCATCTCAGTGACAACTGAGCAACTGCTGATGAAGACCATGTGATATCATCGAAAGCCCTAAAAACAAAATAACTAGTAAATGAACATACTGTGTTTGTCTACAAAAAAAAATCTGCAGAATATCTTTCAAATGAACACAACTAACATGTACTGAAGAATATAATGACAATGCAGCATTAACACCTTCCCAGAAGGGTGTCCGTACCCTAAGCACAGCTCCATGCCTAACCTTAACCGCCTTAACTAACCTTGAACTGAATAAAACTCAAAGATATGTTGTTTCTGGCTCTGGGTCCGGACCCACACTCTGTCCTGTCCAGACCCAGAGACTGCGGTGACCTGTGATATACAGTTTCACTGTTTCAAGGTTCCGTAGAACAACCATTGATTTGACCCACACTAGTGGGTCTAAAATCCATCTCAATAGATTTGGGTCCATTTTTGACCCGAACAGTATGTAAGGGTTAATGTGATAATCACTAACCCTAACTCTCAAACATCCATTTCATAAAGCAATGTTCCAGAGAAGACATTTTATACCCTCACCAACAGCACAGTTGTCGACAACTCTATTTCTGAGCCCTCAGCAGGCATTACTGTCTGTTCAAACAGAACCTGAGGCTGTCACATTATCAAGCAAGGAAATAGGAAACACAAGGTTTGGACCCAAGTGCAGACTTGAAGTCCAAAAAGGCTTACGGGATGGTGAGGCAGACAAAAAGAGGGAGGACTGTCCAAACAGGCAAACACATCTGACAGCGAGCAGGAAAAAATCAAAAGTCTGAACAAAGAGGCGAGGTCCAGGAAAGGCATCCCAATCCAAAGGAACAAGCAAAGCAAACAAGCAACTATACAAACCAGACAGAGAGTTCAAAAGACAAAGGAGACGTCTGAAAACACTGTAGAACGGGAACACTTGACTCAAAAGACTGAATGGGTTTGACATCCCTGCCCTAAAAGATTATAAGAAGGGAAAGGATAAAGGTGGAATGTATGGTTTATACAGAGTAGGCTAATTGGCTAATTGTAGAGTAGCTAAGCTTGTGAGTGTAATTAGTTGAGAAGCAGACAAAAGGACAGTGTTAAAATTTCTAAATGAAATACAAAGAAATCCATTTCAAAGCAAACACTCAGTGATGTGTGTTTGGCCTGTTTCTTGCAAAGAATGAAGTCTTCAGAGTGCACCTGTACTGTGATTTTCTACACAAGGCTTCATCTCATATTAATGAAGTATGTTGTATGATGTAAGTTGTGTATGACCACGTTCACTCCCATCCATATCCCCTGAGCCTTGAATTTCTTTTTTCCACCACCGGGATGTTTTCTGCAGTTCTTATCATTACCTAAGTAACTGGAAGAACAAGAAGAAAAGAGTCAAAAAATTAATTGTGCTTGCACAATTAAGCAGGAGAGCCCACCGCTTTTTTTTCTGTCCCTTATGATATTTAATCATGGGCCAAAATTGTTTCTGCCACTTAATTTAATTCTCTCATCTACTGTTTTAATTAACAAGCTATGACAGCTGAAGTCAGATCATTCCAGTCACAGTATGCCCCCATCAGTAGAACTGCAATATGCTACACTGACATATTAAACAAACAGCAGTCCACAGTAAAATAATGGAAACAGACTATCTGACATGCCAAGAAGAAATACAAACAGTGCTACAAGATGCCTCTGATGTATTCTTCATCAGCACAGGACTTACCTGCCATGATAGACAACTTGGAGAGTGTGTCACTAAATCAAGCAGCTACGTAGACCTCCATGGGTTACAAATCAGACTTTTCCTAAAAAACAATACGATACCAACCAACTCCAAAGGATGGCAGCTTGGTCAGTGGACCTACACTACACCAAACAGTGATACTGTAGGTATCCCATCTAGAAAATCATTGGGGTGGTCAAGCAAACACAGGATTTTTACACAGGAGAAACCAAACGTCAACACTGACTTCTTTTAACTGGTAGATTTTGTGCCTAAACCTAACCAAACTGTGACTAACTCATGAGATGCAAAATGTTTCTCATTAAGCTTTATTTTGAAAGTCTAAGCTGAGTAAATGTTAGTAAGTGGACTGTAAAGCCACTACCACCACTACCACTACCTACAGCACCTGAAGCTCAGTGCTACTGACCAAGCTTCTGGTTTGACAACTTTGAAACACAGTATGCTGCTTCCAAAATAATATGTGATCAACTGATGCTGTAATAGGATAGAGCTTTAGGTTTGGCAACAAACATTCAGGAAACAAGATGCATTTGGGCCATCAATAGGAACCTAATAAAAGAAATGCAGGCACATCAGCGGGACAAGTGTAAAATATAGTCTGATTTTACAGAGATCTGTTTATTCATTGTACTTCTCAGCCTGTAAAACAGTTGTATAATGTCTAACCTTGAGGAGCTTTGTCGGCTCATAGACTCATCAGGATCATTTTAGCTCTGGCTCAGAGAATCCAAGTGTTTAACGCAAATCTGTATCTTTGCTACAAACTGTGGCAAAGATACACTAGCCAGATGCATTGACCCATGTGGGGGATTAAAAGTGAAGAGGCTACCCATGTTTGTTACTACTTTGTTCTTATATTGTTGTTATTTTTTATTCATTGTGCTATAATTTTTCATGTCTTATGAAATGTTTTATATATGTCTTATATAAATATTTTTAATTTGTGTATAATCACCTAAAAATGTTACATGGTTAACACTATGTTTCATATCATACACATCATAACAGACGATCTAAACACTGACTTTCTATATGCTTTTCTCAGTTTCCATGCATTTCATGGCCACTGTAGGGTGAGCAGTTGAGTTGTAATCAGCCACTACACCACTGAATCCTACATACTGCTCCTTTAAACTAACTTCAAATGCTGTACAGTGGTTTGTTTTGAAATGCATGGCTTATTATATGATTAGAAATGATCACTGGAAAAATGCGCAGCCCTCCCCTCCACCTCCATCCTCAATTACCTGTAATCATCTGACGCTGTTCGGGTATCAGGGGAAACACTCCAGATGGCTCCGACAAGAATCAGCACTTTTTTCGGGGCTTAAATTAATTGGGGACACTTGGTGAAGGCCATCTCTTCTTTTGACAGGCGTTTTGCTGGCTCTTTGTGCTGCTGGTGACATATGCCACCCCACACCACACTGCATGATGGGAAAACTAATGGCCCTGTCGTCTTATATGGGGCAGCTGGCAGGAAGGAGACATACTGTAGGGGGGGGGGGGTTTGAAGGCAGATACAGTTAAGCCTCTACAATAAAGATAGGCCACTTATTACCAGCTATAAAGAATATAGGCACACTTTGGTTCCATCTGATGGTCTCACCCTGCTGCACACATGTTCTTTATGTTCACCTCTAGATCATTTGAAAAGAAGACTCTCATTGGATTAAAACGTGTCAGAGCTGATGGAGCGCTATATTTACATATGAAGCACTGTCAACTGTAAAGCAGCTGGTTTCAGTGGCATCAGCGGTACAGTAATGACTTTACACGAGGAACAGTGTTAGCTAATAAAGCTTTTGGCCACGGATGAAGCTGTGCTCTTCCTTTCCAGCCGGTTCACGCATCTGTTTAATTACTGTTCTCCTCGAGCGTCTGCAGGAGAATTCAATTAACAAAGGCTAACGCCACACCTCACACAGACCTTCACACACATATGCACACACACACAGACAAACTCTGTAAATTACGGTAGAGGAAAATCTACTTCAAGTTGGCCTTAATAGGAAAATGTGTTAAATACATTACTCCGCTGAGATGTAAACTGTAGAAATACAACAAGAAATATAACATTCCCATTCATGGCCTCAGCTTATTGTACTGTTTCATAGTCTGTGTACTGTATTCATATTTGTACAGTGTATTTTCTGGTAATCAGGGTTGTGTGAGAGATGGAGTAAAGCAGTACTAGCCATTGTGTCAACAACACATAAGCAGAACTTCATTATGAGATATTATACTGAGATACAACACTTAGCAACAGATTGTTTATGCTTCAGTCAATCAAAACTCAATCAAAAAGTTGCATGGTCTCATTTTCAAACACATTCATCTCAAATTTCATCAGTTGATCTTTTGATACAGCTTTAATATTTTTATTTTTTATATTTATTTATTGGCATTTCAGTTTAGAGCAACTGCTATCTCCTTGGGGGCATCTGTGGTTTGAAGCTAAAGTATTACCAAAAAGTAACTATCACAAAAAATAATGTAGAAATGACAATATATTAAATGATAATGCGATGACAAGGTGGTAATGTGATGAATTATAATTAATAATGGCAATTATTACTTGGATCTTCTTCACATAGCTCTATGGTGACTCTCAGCTCACTGTAGCCATCCAGCTGTAACTTCACTATTCTGGTTCACTCTCAGCGCTCTCACTGTTATTTTCGGCAGCAGGGCAACTGTCTTCTAAAGACTGACTGTACGCTACCTGCCCAGCAGCAAACAGACACAGTTAACACAGTGGAGCATTTAGCAGCCAAATAGTTGGTGGAGACCATGAACAAACACATTCACACAGCCTTTGGGAGTCATTTTGGGTTCAGTATCTTGCCCAAGGAGATTTCGACATGCAGACTGAAGGAGCCGGGGATCGAACTGTCCATCATCTGATTGGTGGATGACCTGCTAGCAGCCCCAACTTACAACTCAGAGTGAAAGGTGGTGATGTGTGAACACTGCATTCACATTTTGTGTCCAAACCCTTCTGTGAGTGGAGGTTTAATGTAAGTTTGTTGTTGCCTGGTTACCAAGAGAAACAAATATTCATGTTTCACCCATGTGTAGGTTGGTCTCAATATAATGATGAATATTGCATAGTTATATTTAGAAAAATTCCATATTATATTACCCTCCAAAGCTGGCGACTTGTCCAGGGTGTGGGCCGCCTTTCTCCCAGTCAGCTGGGATAGGTTCCAGCCCTACTGTGACCCTGATGACGATAAGCAGTTACAGATAATGGATGGATGGATGAATGGATCCATGGATGGATTACCCTCCATCTTTAATCATGCAACACTAGTCTTCAGCCACTGGCTGCACTCACAAAGATCAGATCAGAATTCTGCACACAGACATTAGTGCAGGCCTGTCACAACACTACTTCACCTACTTCAATAAGGTGTGCAAGGGAGAAACACCTACTGACCCTTTATTGTCATTTCATACAAAGTAAGGATCATATCAACTGAAACTGATATCAGCACCCTTTTATTTGACAAGGTGTTAGATTCAGGTCATTCCTGGACATTCAAACAACATTTCTAAATGAATAAGTTCAGTGAAGAGCAACCTTGATTAGAGTAATAATCAACGTTTGCGGTGTGGAGTTTTTTTTACGGTCTTTAATTGGACGTATAGTAGAGGTCAGGACATGGTGTCGTACGCAGACGTACAAGCACCATTTCAGCTTATGTAGATTTATATTGCACATTTACTAAACAGAGGGTTCCAGTCCTTGATTATGGGAAACCAGGCTCTCTATCAATTTTAGGAAAGGTGAGCCCTAAAGTTTCCACAGTTATGTTGGTCCATGTGCAAGGCTTAACCAATGCATCAATGATCCACTGATTGTCACAAGCCACCAGGGATTTATGTTTGAGCAGCCTGAGAACCTGCTGTGTCCTCTTGCTTTTCTGGAGAAATACCTCTCACTGCTGTTACCTAATCCAGTGGCTTTTTATCTGTCCAAACTCCGCCACAGATCTGTGATCAGTTAATGATGTACCTTCAGCGAGCTTGCAGTCCACACTAACCACTGCTTGTGAAGCTTCACCGTGCAGAACTCTCTGATGCTGCAGAGGCAGGAGAAATCAGTTCAGTGACGGGGCATGAATGTGAACTGTCCCTGCAAACTACAACGAGAAAAGATGCTGGAGCGGTATCTTTGACTCTGACACAGCACAATTAAAACACAGTAGTCCAGAGTAAAACAGCCCTGCAGCAGCAAACAGGAGTGCTATCATGACTGATCATTACTTCATAATTTCACAATTAATGGTGATATCCAGATAATAATAATCACCCCGATGTTTAAGCATGCTGTTCACTGTATCTGTGTGTTGCTTGGCAACAATTCTGCTAAATGTTACTGAAAAACTACATTACTTGGTGAAACAATGATTATTTGCTATCAAATAATTATTGCATTTTTTGTTGCTGTGTATACTGTATGTCTTTGTTGCTAGGTATATGTAGAAAATATTTAGTAAAAGCAATAAGCCACACGAGGCGATGATGTTTTTTAGCAGCTAAAGACAAGAACAAGCTAACAAAACTGTTAGCTGTTCTAAAATCACTAAAATTCTGGAATCTTTGGGACTGTTGAACTATATTTTAAAGTCCGTGTAAAGTAAGAATAAATCTGTGTTCTGAGTTTGTCAGACCAAAGAAGTAAGAATAAATCTGTGTTCTGAGTTTGTCAGACCAAAGAAAAACGTGCTATTAACCACCCAGCCTAGTTTGAATGATTAAAAATATTAACATGTTTATGAAATTAGGTGTCAAAATCAGGTAAAAATTAATTCTCATCTTCAGGACTGTGGGGGCGTGTCCTCTGAATGTGCTGAAGCCACTTTGAAGCGACTGAAACATGTCAGATGAGTTCAGAAAATGACATGACTAACTTTGATACACTCTGAGTGAGATGAATTCATCTCTATCTCTCTGCTAGGGGTGCAGGGGTATGCTCAGGGTGGCCTCAGCATGTCATCGAGCCACCCTTTAAGGACCGCCCACAAAATCCTGGAGTGAAAACTGGTGAAAAACTGTTTGAACCTCTAACTCCACATTTCAGTAATACATTGTTTAAAGTCTTTTCACATGTTTTCAGCAACTATTTTTTACGTTGAAGACCAACACAACTGTGTAGCTGTGTTGGTCTTCAACGTGTTACTATGCTAATGTAGCAGTGTGGTTCAAACTATGACCTGTGGGTACCCCTCTAGTGTCGATCATGGAGCATCTGTTTAGCGTAATATTTTGATATGCCACTGAGTCAGGTAATGAGCAGTGTTGGGTATAGTTACTTTGGAAAGTAGTTAATTAGGTTACAACGTTACCATTAAATAAAAGTAATCCGTTACGTTACAGCATTACCTATGAATGAAAGGCGTTAGAGTACTCATGTGTTACCACAAATGAAAAGCCGTTTGCAGCGCCTTGCACATGCTGCAACTTAACAGACACAGACAGCCTGCTTTAAATGCACCGAGACGTCCTGACAATGAATAACGTCAGTCATCTAACCAGACTAACCCTGCAGGAAACAATGACAGGAAAGACAGTCAGCAATATGCCACAAAGCTTTTTATCAATTCATTATTTTTTGATCAGTCAGAACATAGGTAACTCCTGAATTTTTTTTTTAACCCAAATGCAGTTATAAAAGTGCATTTAAGTGTGCTTAAGTAAACACAATCTGAGGCAAACAGGTAGCAGATTCAGATCCATTAAGAAATTAACGACCAGTCACCGATCTAACAGAAATTTGAACAGCTGCCTCTATGTCAAACAAAAATGAAAACACGCCGTATAACACACAGTTTTCACCAACGCAGAGTGTGCATTTTACCGTTATGCTGTTCTTGTCCTTTTCCCTGGTGAATTGAAAATAACGTGCGTACTTCCACGATCTAAAAGCTGTCCTCTCTGCCATCTTGCCTTCGAAAACACTCACAAACACATACAGGTAACGTAGGTCAACAGGGCACAGATGCATCATCACAGCGCTGCACCGCTGACACATCCGCAAGTGGCACAGTACTGTCTGACAAAAAGGAGGCCGCTGTCGGAATTGTTCTTTCCTTATCCGGAGAAATTCTTAAAGCAACGGATTACTTTAAAAAAAAATAACGAAGTTACTGATTACTTAACGCAGGAAACACGTTACGTTAAAATGAAAAAAGCAATTAGAGTGCTCTAAGAGAGTTGTATTCTATATATGGAGGAGGTCTGAGTGTTATTGCACAAAACCAAGATAAGGGATGTTGCTGCTATATGTTGGTTATCCTGCCTGAATTTAGCCCCAAGTCGGTTGCATGAAAGCAGCTCAAACTTAACCTGGCCAAGTTACGATGGTGATTTATTCTCTGCAGCTAGCCTGCACCAGACCAGGCTAACAGCCTGTTGTGGTGATTCAAACCACCCCGAATTCTGTAGACCTGATGTAGAGCAGAGAGATATTGAGTTTAAAGAAGACAAAGACAAATAATCCAGTTTCACCTGTTGCAAGAGGGAGAACACAGCTTTGACAGACTCCGCAGTCCGTTCACCATCACACCCAGCTGAGTTCTGAGCTCTCTCTGGCTCCAGCTAGTTTTATTAAATCACACAAACGGTTACATATTTGTTATTATCTTCATACAGGGTAGTCTGCTGGGTGCAGCCGTTGTGTGTGTGTGCTCTTTTCTCCGACCATCGTGTCCTTGGGTACTCTCTGTGCCTAGATTCAGATGCTTTGTAACAGTTTCTAGTTGTGCTCACACACATACCTCAGGCGTGGGATTGCACTCAGACACAAACAGCAACTTCTGCAAAAACACTCTGCTGATTATTAGGCACTTCTTAAAATCAATAGTTCAACATAATCACACAGTTTAATATCTTTAAATGATTATTAGGCACTTCAGATAATATAATCCACAATAGTAAGATGTTCTGTGTCTGCTTTCAGTTCTAACCAAGGGGAGTCTCCTATTTCTCTGCTTATCTGCTCGTCTCTCTCTCTGTGTGTAGGCCTTGAACCTGCAACTCCTGCAAAACACTTATACTAGTTACACAACACTCAAAAGCAATATACTCTGTGTGACCTTATACTTACCCAGATCCATTTAACACACATCTATTTTAATTCAAACATTATTATACATTTCCACAAGCCAGACTAAGATTAATCCTAGTGATTCCCCTGTATTTCCACCGTCAATCCTGTGAGGAATTAATGTGTTTTACAGCATGTCCATGGTCTTTCTAAGTATGTTGCATCATTTTATTTTCCAGTATTCAAATATTATATATATAGACATTTCTCATTTCATTTAAATGTGTTGCTGTAATCGCAACAGTCTTTTTATATTGACTCAAGCAGGGACAGACTGGCGATCTGGCATACCGTGCATTTGCCCGGCGGGCCGACGTGCTATTTGGGCCGAAGTCTCAATATATATATATATATTTAACGAGTAGATCACACACCCCAAACACACTCTTGGGCTTAGCGATGGGCAATGTGGGCCGCGCAGGAGTAAGGGGGGTGGGGGCTGGTTAGGCTAGGGCGCACGGCGCATCTATGGCGCATGAGAAAAAAGCTCGCCTGGGGGGTGGGGTGGGGGGGTTCATAAATATGTGTTTTATTGCAGTAATTGAGATTACAAAACACAGCTGATGAAGTTGCAAAGGTGTTTTCAGTGAAATCTGTGATGAGGGCAGTATAGTATATATAGGTCCAACTCCTATTCACCTGTTCCCTCTTCATAATGGCTTGTCCTTTTTTGGAGGATGTACTGGATGAGAAAGCCCTAATCCTCAGACGAGCATTTAGGCATGAAAGAGTCTCCTGGGACAGGCCTTTGGAGATGACCCGAGTTTAATCCCCCGTGCAGTCTGCGCGGAAGTTGCGGAGAGGTTGCGGTGATTGGTTAAAATTGCAACACCGCCCTGAATTCACGGGGATTCACTGAAGTTGCCTTGAAGTTGCAAATCGCAACATCGTGAATTCCTGGAGGGTCTGTGTTATGGTATCATTTACGGTACAGTCAGGCCTTACGCCGAGTGTCCAGCATTTAATCTCAAGATCCAGCTCCATTTCTTGGAAAATGTAACATGAGAAACATAGATTAAATGACACACATTGTGGATAATTGTTTGCACTTATTCATACTCTACATTTCCTGAGTAACATGCACCTCTACTTGCCACCTTTAAAGTAAAGTGTATACAACAACAGTTGATTAGTGGACTTGAAAAGTGACTCCTTTAGTCTTTTAACTGTAGCCTAATTATGACCGTTCCAGTGGAGCACTACTTATTAATTGTACAGTTTTGGTCTACTTACGCATTAAGCCAGTCCGCTATTGTCTGCCAGGCTTTCTCGCATTCTTTAATTATGGCATTGGTATTGCCTTTTTTTCTCATGTCATAGAACTCCATTAGGAGCTGAGCTCAGTGGCCGTGAAGTGTAAAGCGCGACTTTTATCCATGTTCCCATTGGTGATTCTGTGAGTGATCGCGAGGTCTATTTAAGTATGAACAGGCACTTATCCCAATCTTCACCTGGCTTAACATAGCCACGCCTTTTCATCCTGGCTCGGCAAACGTGCAACCGATTAAGCCAGGGTGTGCCGAGCAGACTAGGTCAAGCTGCGCTTGCTTAAATATCCCGGATTTCTTTATTCTAGTTTTGTGCAATACCCCTCTGGATAAGATAGATGTTTATTTTGAAAGTCTAACCAGATGCTACAGCTTTATTTTTGCTAACTTGACCGCAGAGCCCTGCACTTGCAAATGTCACACTGTAGGGGACCTGCAGCATATTTGATGAGCTGGGAGTGACAACATGTTGCAAATACATTAACTGTCTGTTGCAACTGATTCAGACATGAGTGCAGAGTTGCAGTGCATGTGTGAAAGAGGCTAAGAGGCTGTGCACATGTGAGATGCAAACCCAGCTCAGGGAGTCAAACCCACTCTTTATGTCAGAGTCTCATAAATCTTTCAGGCCCGCTCCCTGTGGTCCATCTTCATGCTTCTGTGGGTCAAATCAGACCTGAGAATCACAGGTGACCTTATCACAGCAGGTCGGGAAACACACACGCTACACTTCTATTGCTGTCTGTGCACACACACACACTGACACACATGTGAAAAGTAATATTTTTCACTTGAAGCTGACATGAGAAGTCATCCTATGCTGATTATTTTGCACAGCTAACCATTGTTATGACCTTAAACAAACACACACATAAATTCAGCACTCTCATGTTTAGAATTTAATCCCGCTGTGGTATATATGGACAGCTGTACACGTGTATTTCTTATGATTACATTACTCTCATGAGCCACTTGTAGCTTCATAGTAGCTAGACCAATATGGTGCATTCATGCATATGCATGTACCCATGCCAGTTCTTCAGATTGCCTCAGATTAAGATCTCCACATTATAAAATCAAGTAATAACAGCTATCAGCATGGTGCTAAGATATATTTTAGTAATTCCGACCACCAGTGGTTTTATAAAAAGATTCTATCACGTACATGTTGATCACAACCAATACAAAATATATATAAAATGTGTGCTGATGCTCAAAAACAAACACTTGACCCTTGGACGAGGAACCATATATGGTCACTTACACTTGGTGCCCACGTCTCTCAATGAAGGAGAAGAATCATGTGACTTTCTCCATCACATGCACTATATTTTGAAATAAGTGTCATAAGTTCTGTAAGATGTGTGTTTGATTGGGATTTTGGTGGGTGAATGACCATATACGGTAACTTCTTTGACTGATTTGCAGCTTAAAACTGATACTTAAAAAAACATTTCAAAAGAAAAGATGTCTTATATCCACCAATAACACTCCAGGGTGTTAGTTTTCAATGAGTGCCCTATAAAGGGTTAATAAGGTGACATTTAAGGGTGAGGCTGCTGTTATGCTTATGGTGAATCTCACGCACGTGTATCTCACCCCCAATCGCTACTCTTTTGAATCATCATAAGAGTAGTGATTATGACTCATGATCATTTTGTGTCATTGCTGTCACACAACAGCAATTTTCCTATTTATAAAATGTAATGCATTGTGTTGTGGGGTTGGTAGCAGAAATATGATTTGTTTTATTCTGGTGAAAATACACTGGATAAAACTCACACACACACACATCTAATGACAAAGGGTAAATACAGTGCACTGTAGAGTACCAACAATGTGTTACTCTGCCTCCACACTTTATGACTTTTCTTTTCTGTAGCTCTAAAAGTCTCTCAAAGAAAAATGAAAATATATTGTATAACTGTAGCTGAATAATCTACTTGCATATGTAAATAATACATTTAATGAACTTAGATGCAGTATCCAGTGGCTATGAGAAGAGCTAGACACTTCATGGTAGCTAGTCAACTCTACATACTATGTTAATAGGCCTAAACTGAAAGGTGTCCAGTATGGAGATGAAGCAGATCTGCTGTGTTCAGCGTGTTCAGTCGTGCCCTCCGCTGTACGGCCCTCGTTAATGATACCTAATGAGCCAGGTGCCTAACGAGGGTTAACGAGCCAGATGACCCTAACGAGGTCCAACACATGCCGAGGTGACAGAATGTTTGAGCAGATTAACTGTCTGGTTGACGAGATGGTTGGACAACTCCAGAGGCATTCTGGGACAAATTCAAACTAATTAGATCTGTTTGAGGAACACATGGGATGATTTTAGAGGTTCATGGACTTTATTGTCTGGTGATATGAAATATAGGATTACAATGCACATTTTTGTACATTACCATGTCTCTACTACATTCTCATGAAACCTTCCCACCTTCCACTTTCCTGACTGATGCAGTACAGTAATGTTTAAACTAATTTTGCTGTCCTGGATAAAAACAGTCAATGACTATCCTTTTCTTGGAACAAAAACATCTATCTGACGCACAAGAAGTCATGAGTTTGATGAGGCTGGTTTATTTGGAACATGAAGGTGAGTAACCACCGGAGCTGAACAGGAAGAGAAAAAAGTGCCACCCACAGAACCTCAGAGGACAAAGACAACCACACTGACAGGTTTGACATTATTGGAAGTGCTGTGCAGGAACATGCCGCTGCTCAAACCTGTCGTGCATCTTTGAACAGCGCAATAACACAATAATGTGACCGCGGAGTATCATCCATAGGAAAAACGTGTAGGGCTGGGGGGAAACAGTTCTCATTAACCTCTGGCTGCTGTGGAGGGAGCAGGAAGCAGCAGGGTGACTCAGCTTTAATATTAAACCCTTCTGGTTGTTGTTATGAAATACAGTATCCACAGACGCAGCAGCTCTCCTGAGCGAGGGTGTTTTTAATAAAGCCTTACTGTACATTTACTCTTGAGCACAATAAAAACAGATTCCAGACTGGACCAGTAGGGATACCTCCAGGCTGTGAAGGGTATAGTGAAATATAGACATGAATAATAACAATAACACTACATTTGTGTGTTTATTAGTGATTATTAAATAATATTGATTGGTTCTTTGTTAATATATCATATAGATGTACAGAGGTACTGTACTACAGCAATGATGCCAAGTAGTAACAAGTGGCGTATTGGAGGACAGAAAAAATGTCCTCGGGTCCATAAACAATAAGAGATAATTCAATGTTTTTTTGGTGGATGTTCATAAATGAGTCAGTGTTCACCCTCTGACTACTTGTCTCCCACACTGTGGTAAAATAAATAAATATACTCAATTCACGACTCGATTCGAGTCACGATTTTTTGTTCACGATACGATTTTTTCACGATTTTTTAAAATCAAAATAAGCTAAAGACAAATTCTAACCAAATAAAATTATCTTTTTATTTGTAGGAAAAAAAATCTCTCTTTACAGAAACTCTCAAACAGTTTGTGTTCTTATTAGGGCTGCCAGCAAGCAGCTGATCTGGCCATTACCTTTCAGCTTGAAGTATGAGCTAACTGAAAATAAAAACAATTAAGATGGTAGTGTCAAGCCTGGACTCAAAGGAGGACTCAGGTGCAGAGATTTTCACCAATAGGATGGGACTTTATTTTAGTAATAATCCACAAAGCAACGCAAAAGGACTATGAAAATTACTCTAAATAAACTATTCTAGAATAAACTCTACAAAAACCAAAAACCACTCCGAAGAGGGAAAAACATAAAAGCAAAGAGGGAAAAGGTAACAAAAAATCACTCCACAGGGGAGGGCAAAAGGCTAACCGCTATCTAACTGAACAGAAATCAATCACCTAATTCTATGAAATTTACAACAAAAAGTCACTCACGTGGAGGCAAAACATCAACACAAGTTACGTGGCAAGGGAAGGAAGCTCAAGGTCTGTGGGAATGACGGGCTGGGGTGAACGAGAGAACGAAACACTCTGGCACAAGACAAAGGGAGACGCAGACAAGATATACACAGGGTAATGGGGAACAGGTGGAAACAATCAGGGCGGGGAAGACAATCAGACCGGTGACACATGAGGAAGGGCAAGTGACCTGAAACGAGAGGAGAGTTATCTTTCAAAATAAAACAGGAAATGACAAGACAGGACAAAAACCCAACTTGACCTCACCGTGTGACAGTACCCCTCCCTCTAGGGCCGACTCCTGACGGCCCAGGCAACTCAGGATAATCCCGGTAGAAATCTTGGATCAGAGAAGGATCAGCTATGTAGCTCTGTGGAATCCATTGTCTCTCCTCTGGCCCATATCCCTCCCAATCCACTAAAAACTGTTTTCCCCGGCCTCTGTTGCGTACAGCTAACAGTTTCCTGACTTTATAGAGGGGACCTCCATCGGCTGCTTCCAGTGGTGGCGGGGGCTTGGTGGCCGGGACCATGGGGCTGTCCTTAGTGGGCTTAACCTGACTCACGTGGAATGTTGGGTGGACACGGAGTGACCTGGGCAGACGGAGACGAATGGCAGCTGGACTGATGACTTTGGAGATGGGAAAGGGACCCACGAACCGTGGCGCCAGCTTCTTAGAGGGGACCTTGAGGTGAAGATCTCTAGCTGACAACCACACTCTCTGACCAGGCCGATACTCGGGTGCAGGGCGGCGTTTTCGGTCGGCGGCCCTTTTGACTCTGTCCCCCTGACGGATGAGTACTTGACGGGCTGCGGCCCAGATGCGGCGGCAGCGACGAACCAGAGCATGGGCGGAGGGGACAGACACTTCCGGCTCGGTGTCAGCGAACACAGGAGGCTGGTAGCCATAGGCACACTTGAAGGGGGAGAAGCCTGTGGCAGAGGTGGGCAGCGAGTTGTGGGCGAATTCCACCCAGATCAGGTGGGTGCTCCATGAAGCCGGGTTCTGAGACACCAGGCAACGGAGGCCGGTCTCCAGCTGTTGGTTGAGACGTTCGGTCTGGCCGTTGGCCTCCGGGTGGTATCCTGACGTCAGACTTGCTGTGGCTCCGATTAGCCTACAGAACTCCTTCCAGAACCGGGAGATGAACTGGGGCCCCCGGTCTGACACGATGTCCTTAGGGAATCCATGGATCCTGAAGATATTCTGCATCATAATTTGGGCAGTTTCTTTAGCTGAGGGCAGCTTAGGTAAGGCAATGAAATGTGTCATCTTGGAAAAACGATCCACCACGGTCAGGACCGTGGTGTTACCTTTCGAAACCGGGAGCCCCGTGACAAAGTCCATAGATATGTCTGACCACGGTCTGGAAGGGATGGGCAGAGGTTGCAGGAGTCCCATGCGTGACCCGGAGGATGTCTTGTTGCGAGCGCAGACCGAACATGCCTCGATGTACTCCCGGACTCCCGACTCCATGGATGGCCACCAGAACCGCTGGGAGATGGCGAACATGGTTCTTCGGACTCCCGGATGGCAAGTGAGCAGCGAGGTGTGAGCCCAATGAATCACCTGTGGGCGCAGAGCAACCGGGACAAACAAACGATGCTCAGGGCACCCACTAGGTGGGGGCGTATCACCATTTGCTTGCTTCACCTCTTGTTCTATCGGCCAAGTGACCAATCCAACCACACGGGTCAGTGGGAGGATGGGTTCTGGTTCCTTGGCGACAGGCTCAGGGTCATAGATGCGAGACAGAGCGTCTGGTTTGACATTCCGGGACCCTGGCCTGTAGGACAATGTAAAGACAAAACGGTTAAAAAACAATGCCCACCTGGCCTGCCGTGAATTTAGTCTCTTGGCCCGCTTGATGTACTCCAGGTTCTTGTGATCCGTCCACACAATGAACGGATGCTGTGCCCCCTCCAGCCAGTGTCTCCACTCCTCCAAGGCGATCTTGACTGCCAGCAGCTCCCGGTTGCCGACATCATAGTTGCGCTCTGCTTTAGACAACCGCCGTGACAAGAACGCGCAGGGATGCATCTTTCCATCCTGCTCCGATCGCTGAGAGAGAACCGCCCCGATCCCTTCGTTGGAGGCGTCTACCTCGACCACGAACTGTCGCTGAGGGTCTGGCAGGGTGAGGATGGGGGCTGAGGTAAAGCGATGCTTGAGGGTCTGGAAGGCTGTCTCGGCCTCTGGAGTCCAATGGAAACGCACCTGAGAAGAGGTAAGAGCATGGAGAGGGGCAGCTATTGCGCTAAAACCTTTGATGAACCGCCTGTAAAAGTTAGCAAAACCAAGGAACTGCTGAACCTTTTTGCGGCTATCAGGTGTGGGCCACTCGGTGACAGCGCTAATTTTAGCCGGGTCCATCTGCACTCTTCCAGGAGCTACAATGAAGCCCAGGAAGGAGACGGTGTCGGCATGGAATTCACTTTTTTCTGCTTTGACGTAGAGATTGTTCTCCAACAGTCTTTTTAATACTCTGGTTACATGGTCTCGGTGTGTGTCGAGGTCAGGGGAGTAAATGAGAATGTCGTCAATGTACACAAAAACAAAAAGGTCGAGGAAGTCCCTAAGTACCTCATTAATCATTCCTTGGAACACTGCAGGTGCGTTGGTTAATCCGAAAGGCATGACCAGGTATTCATAATGACCGCTTGGGGTATTAAACCCTGTTTTCCACTCGTCCCCCTCTCTTATTCTAACCAGATGGTATGCATTGCGAAGGTCTAGCTTGGTGAACACCTTGGCCTGCTGGAGCTGGTCAAACACGGAGGACATGAGAGGAAGTGGGTACCGATTCTTTATTGTAATGTCATTGAGAGGACTGTAGTCTATGCAAGGTCTCAGGGACCCGTCCTTCTTTCCCACAAAGAAGAAGCCGGCACCTGCTGGAGAAGAAGAAGGGCGGATCAACCCCGCCCTCAGTGAGGTCTTGATGTACTCCCGCATGGCCTCCCTCTCAGGCCCAGAAACCGAATACAGGCGGCCCTTGGGAATGGTGGAGCCTGGAATCAGTTCGATTGCACAGTCATATGGACGATGCGGAGGGAGAGCCATGGCTTTAGTCTTGCTAAATACCTCACGGAGGTGATGGTAGCAGGACGGCACGGAGCTCAGGTCTGGGTACTCTGAGTCTGGGGCAGAATTAACAGAGGCAAGATTAGCCACAGTAACCTCCCTCCCCTGAGTGAGGATGTCGAAGCAGTCATTAACACAGTCCTCCCCCCACCCCATAATTTCTCCCGTTCTCCAGTTTACATGGGGGTTGTGGCGGTACAGCCAAGGCTGTCCCAAAATCAGGGTATGGGTGGGTGACTTGAATAAATAAAAGCGTATGCACTCACTATGCTCATTTATGTGCAATTTGAGGGGTTCAGAGACGTGAGTGATGGTGAATAGTTCTTTTCCGTTGAGAGCTTTGGCATGGATTGGCTTCATTAAGAGTTTGGATTTGAGGCCCAGCTCCTCTGCTAGACCCCAGTCCATCAAACTCTCATCAGCCCCTGAGTCTATAAGTGCTTCAAGTTCTGTGGAGGTGTGGTGCTTTACCTTGACTGTGGTTAGGGTACGTGGGACAGGACTTGACGCAGTGAACTGACTCACCACTGTGGACCTCTTGGCTGAGCAGGCGGCGACGAGGTGACCTAACTCCCCACAATAAAAGCATCGGCCCTCCTGCTGTCGTCTCTGTCGCTCTTCATGCGTCAGCCGCGGCCTTCGCAGCTGTATGGGCTCCTCACCATCCGTGGAGTGACGACCCTCCTCTAGCGGTGAACGGCGGGGGGCCGGCCAGCCCGGTGCTTGGGTGCGTGTGGGTCTCTCCGAAGGTTGAAAGGCACATTGCTGTCTGAGTTGGCGGACCCTGTTGTCCGTCCGGATGGCGAGCGCGATGAGAGAGTCCAAATCCGGGGGTAGATCCAAAGGAACAAGAAGGTCTTGGATGGGGCCAGCCAGCCCCTTCAGGAACACATCATAGAGGGCTGTGGAGTTCCACCCACTCTCTGCCGCCAAGGTGCGGAAGTGGATGGCGTAGTCACAGACAGTGTTGCTGCCTTGACTTAGTCTGCTCAGCTCCTGAGCCTTCTCCCGGTCGGTCGGAACCGGGTCAAAAGTCCTTAGTAGGGCTGCTTTAAAGTCTGTGAGGGAGCTGCAGAGGGGAGAGTCCCGAGCCCACTCTGCTGAGGCCCATGCTTTGGCTCGTCCTGTCAGATGGGACATCATAAAGGCTATCTTGGACCGGTCAGTGGGGAATGCATGGGGGGATAGTTCGAAATGAATTGAACAGTCAATGAGAAATGTCTTACAAAGTCCGAATTCCCCAGAGAATTTCTCTGGTTGGGCCAAGTTGCTACCAGACCAAAAGACAGGCACCATCGGGGCGGGAGCCGCAGCAGCAGCCGGGGATTCAGGAGCTGTGGTAATCTGGGCAAGCTGGTCCTGCAGACCCTGAAGTTGAGCCGAGACCAGACTTAACTGGGCGGCCATAGTCGACCGACAGTCCTCCTGACAGGAGAGACGAGCCTCTTGGTCACTCAGGATCGCAGTCAGCTGGTTGGTCTCTGCTGAGTCCATACTGGCCAGAGTGTACTGTCAGGCCTGGACTCAAAGGAGGACTCAGGTGCAGAGATTTTCACCAATAGGATGGGACTTTATTTTAGTAATAATCCACAAAGCAACGCAAAAGGACTATGAAAATTACTCTAAATAAACTATTCTAGAATAAACTCTACAAAAACCAAAAACCACTCCGAAGAGGGAAAAACATAAAAGCAAAGAGGGAAAAGGTAACAAAAAATCACTCCACAGGGGAGGGCAAAAGGCTAACCGCTATCTAACTGAACAGAAATCAATCACCTAATTCTATGAAATTTACAACAAAAAGTCACTCACGTGGAGGCAAAGGGAAGGAAGCTCAAGGTCTGTGGGAATGACGGGCTGGGGTGAACGAGAGAACGAAACACTCTGGCACAAGACAAAGGGAGACGCAGACAAGATATACACAGGGTAATGGGGAACAGGTGGAAACAATCAGGGCGGGGAAGACAATCAGACCGGTGACACATGAGGAAGGGCAAGTGACCTGAAACGAGAGGAGAGTCATCTTTCAAAATAAAACAGGAAATGACAAGACAGGAGAAAAACCCAACTTGACCTCACCGCGTGACAGGTAGCTCATTAACCCTTTAATGAGAGTCCACGGCGAGGTCCGGGCGCTGTAACGCAGAGCCGGTCGCGGCGCACCGCCGCGGAGGAAATGCGCCCAGCGGGGGCCAGCCAGCGCCGGGGAGAGGTCCCATGAGGGGATCCTCCCGCACGGTGCGGAGTTTAATCCCCCGTGCAGTCTGCGCGGAAGTTGCAAATCGCAACATCGTGAATTCCTGGAGGGTCTGTGTTATGGTATCATTTACGGTACAGTCAGGCCTGACGCCGATTACTACTACTGCGCATGTGTGTGTGTGTGTGTGTGTGTGTGTGTGACACAGAAAGGCAGACGCGGCAGTGGAAGCTGCAGCCACAACGTAACCTATTTCTAATTTTTTTAAAAAGACGAAAAAGAACATATCCTACTTCTCTCGCATTCGCCAAGAATCACGATTCATTTTTTCTGTCACCCGATGCGAGTCGTCACGCATTTGTACCGATTTTAATCGTGTCATGATGCATCGTTACATTCCTACTTACAAGACTTAAAAGTATGTACCCACATACAACTTCAGGTCAACCTTTCAGAGAACTGGATATAATGTTGCGCTTCAAGCCCCCAACAGTACAGTGAGGAACAATAAAGTAATTAAAACTGAATCGTGAATATAACCAGTGGTTGCTGACTTAAAGTTATGTCTGCGTTTTAAGTAGCTAATGAGACTAACCCCCATATTTCACACTTTGCCCCTTTGACTTTGCTCAGATTTGGACTATTATTCCTGTTTTATGTGCTTTATGTCTATGTGTTACCAAGAGTTTGTAGACTGCATAGTTACATTGTTTCCTTTCTGTCTGTTTTTACAATTGGGAGTCTGGACAGGATGTTTTATTTTGAAAGTTCACCAGATCCTCCATGCTGTTTCTGTGTTCTGGCCAGCTTCTCATGTTTTTTCTTCATTTGTATTATTTCCTACATTGTAGATTGACACTGAAGATATTGAAACAACACATATAGAATTATGTGTGTCTTGCTTTGCACACTCTTTGCATTCCCCCTCTCAGCTTCATGAGGTCATCACGTGGAATGGTTTTCCAACAGTCTGGAAGGAGTTTCTCACTTATGCTGAGCATGTGGTGGCTGCTTTTCCTTCACTCTGCAGTTCAACTCATTCTAAACCATCTCAATTGGGTTTAGGTCAGGTGATTGCGGAGGCCAGGTCACTTGATGCGGCACTCCATCACTCTCCTTCTTGATCAAATAGCCCTTACAGAGCCTGGAGGTGTGTTTTGGGTCATTGTCCTGTTGAAAATCAAACGATGGTCCCACTATGAGCAAATCAAATCCTTCGAAAAAATCGCCAGGGGCACGAGCAAAGCACCCCCACACTCCTACATCATCACCCCTTCACCTTTGTTTTTATCTTTAAAAAAAAAAAAAAAAGAATGAGTGCAGTGCCCAAGCACCATTATGTCTCACTGGAGTTCATTTGTGGCACATCGATGTCCAGTTCACCGTTCAGCAAAAACAACAGCATGCTTTTAGCGTGTTCATGCACTACATTATAATCACAGCTACTAATGACAAATCTTTAAACAATACGATCTTACACCAGGGCCCAAAAGCTGTGCACAGGCGAGGCCAGGAATATAGTTTTACTCCTGGCAGTAGAGCTACCAATGAGAATTTACCTTCATCACGAGTATAGATATTTATTTTATTCATTTACTATATTTTTTAAAATTGTGGTCATATAAAGCACATTATCTGTACTGGATACTCATTACAGTCAAGTACTAAATCAATTTACTTAATCCTATGAGACGCCCAAGTTCGTCATTTTGGATTGTTCTTCTGTTTGTCATTTACAAACTATTCACAGTGTAGACCTGACAGTGCTATGCTAATGTTACACTTTGTATCTCATATAATTTAGCAGCTCATCACCATCGCTAGCTATGTTATTCACTAACCTGTCATGCATGTGTCACAGTTCAAGCAGGGAGATATGTAATATGAAGAATTATATCCAAAGGAGGCCAGGCTGCTGCAGTACAAATTATTTAATAAAACAAAAGTCAAAGAATTCAAATTTAACATTCTGACGACTAGAAGGCAGGCAAGGTTCAGGAGAACACAGAAAGTGAAAATGAGATAATGCACACAAAGACTAAACACACTTGTGAGGGCAGAATAACAAGACACAGGTGAAACTAATTGTTGTGGAGAAATTGCTGAAGTCAAAGGTCAATGGTGAGGTCAGGAGGGAAGAAAGTTTTCAGGAGCCTCTGATGTCTTATGCTGTATCATTTATTGACGCTTTATCGAGGAGAATTAGAGACACTCTCAAAGTTCATCAGAAGTGCCTGAGTTGGTCTCACATTCTGCCGACTCGTGCTGGTGGATAGACTTTAAACCCCAAGATAACACCACAAATACTATACGCCCAGAATTAGTCAAAGAGAATGTCTTTACCCATGGAGGTGTTATTGTCAGAATATTCTACTCTGGAGACACAGATGTCTGTTTACACAAATTGGAACATCAACTGCAAGCTATCTATTATGTCTACGAAGGCAGCAACAGGCGTCTTCGACCCTGGCCACCACAGTGTTGAGATAGACTGGCACCTACTGTTCCCAGTCAAAGCCAAACAATTAATACTGCTGAGGACCTCAAGGCCCACACGTGACCTTGTGTAACCTAAGGACAGAAAATTCCATAACACTAAGTCTATCTAACTAGGTCAATCAGCCAATCGAAATGGGCAGGTCAGAAAAGTCGGAAAAGCACAGGCGTTACTAAAATTAATAACGATGGCTCTGCTCTGTGTGAATGCACGATAAGTCATGACAGTGTGACAATGAGTCAGCATGAATTCCAGTACCCTGAAACTAAGCAGCTAAGTAGAATTCAGCCATGATTCATTGGATTATTTACACATGTGCTTTGTCCTACGGTGACATGTCATGTCTTCTGTGAAAATGGCCTTTTTACTGTCTATGCCCACCAGTGATCCCAACTGACTTCAGGGCCGTCCTGTGTAATTCAGGTTCAGTAAACTCTGAGTGGCATGCTTTCAGTGTCAGGGGAGGTTTGAGTGAACGTTTTTTTTTCTGAAAGAAGGCAGAAGTGATGTTACAATGAACACTACACTGGAACCAGAACCAAATATCACCTGATTCCACACCCTCATTTACATTACCTTCACACTGCTCCATGCATCCAATCTGAACCTTGTGATGGAGCTTAATCGTTGATTCGTTTAATGTGCACGTTTCTGTCTGCTGTTACATTTTGCCTAAGACATAATTGCTCCTGCAAAATCATTCCATACGAACATAATTGAAAAGAGATTGGGTGGGCAGTAATATGAAGGCAGTTCTTTGAACTCTCTGCACTGTTCTGAAGCTTCGACTATATTAAGCTTATTTTGTTGATACTAAAGACTTCACAATATCCGCTGCACCTCCATGGGTCTCATTTTGAACTGTCAATTACATTGCAACTATTAGACCAGCTCCCCCCTGTAGAAGATCCATTCACACATTATCATATTCACTTGACAGACCTGTATGTCATATATTGTGGAGATGAAACCCACAAAGTGGCCTCCTACACTCGATGATTGAAGATGCTATCTCCACCATTCAATCTTGCTTCTCACTGCTGTTATGTTTGATGAATAGCTGGCTTGACATACAGTTCCTCAGATCTCATTTGGATTGTAGCCTGTAGCTAGAGGGCCTGGCAGCATTACACTCTGGCAGACACACATGCACTGCACAAAGCACACACACATACATGCACATGATGAACATATAACTAAATGCCTTCAGACGAACACACAAACACATATTAAACACCCATTTGCATCACTCAAAGTCTAATATAGGTCATCCTCATCAGACTTTACACTCCGTGTGTACACTCCGTGTTTTTCCTCTCCCTCGCCATCTCCGTCTGTGTGTCTCTCTAAAGAGCCATTGTGTTTCACCAGACTACAAGAACAAGGCAGGTTACCAAGTGTCAGTGCAAACCCAGGGAAATACTCAAAGTCCAACTGGAAAACAGAACTAGCAATGAAGCTTGTTGTTGTGATGACAATAGCAAACTGTGTTTTTTTTTTTTGCAAGCCGGCGCTCTCTTATCACTCATAAAGTGAGTCCCACCTCCTTACCTACCCCCATTTGTGCGATAACAGTCATAAAACTCCACGACGGCCCTGTGGATATGATGGAACACGTCGAATCCCAGTATCGTTCTCCTCCGAAGTTTTCTCATATCCTGCCGCCCACGCTGCTATGCTGATTATACAGCAGATGTTCGTTTTACTCGCCTCTCCCACACACAGCAACACCAGCCACATACACACTTGTACACCACTAGCAACCCCTGCGCTGAGAGATCTTTGGCTGACAGAATTTGTGTGCAAACGAAGTAAGTGGATGTGTGTGTGTGTGTGTGTAAGGGACTAAATTATAATCATCTAGGTAAGTTCAGTACATACAACGACAACACTGAATCTAAACCAACAGTATTGATCCACTATGTGTTCTGCTCCTCGATAAAGATCCATTTGAGTTGTTGAAGGAGAGAAGCATATTTTTGTCACTGATCGTCCCTGACCTCACTTCAAAGCCAATCCCAGAGTTATGTTAAACTCTTCTGGTCACTGTGTGACTACCTGAAGACTCACTTCATTTGTGCGATCTTATGTTGCTTTCACACCAGGATAGTCCGGGGGACTCTGTTTGATTGGGTGGGGAATGCCGAAGAATTTCACACAACGACAAGAAGAAAACCCGGCTCATCGATTGGCTTCCTGATCTTTGGTTCGCTGGGTAGGCCATTTGCTTTCCCACTGTAAGTGAACTGCACCAGGGTTCACTTGCAAGCGGACAGAGACCCGCGTTTTCAGGCAGACCAGAGTTTGCTTGTTTAGTCCGCACCAGAGTTGAGCTTTGAGGTAACGTGATCTGTGTGATTGTATTTTAGTTCTTGACTAATACGGGTGTGTATCTAACCCTGACAATAAGAAGACATTTGATAAGGTACCCTCGTACAATCCAATGTGATTCATGAATTCTAAATAAAAAATAAAAAAAATTTGTTAACACTGTCAGAGAGGTATTCTTTTTAACTATTATCTAAAATGGTCAGTGTTGGGCAAGCTACTTGGAAATTGTAAAATGAGTTATGTGCAGCTCAAATTATGAGTGAATGCTGAAGATGACTTTTCAGAATGCTAGGGCTGCATTGTAGCATGATACAGGTTCAGTTTATAGTGACCGTGGCAGTTTTAATATCTACTTTCATTGGAAAATGTCACACCGCGGTGAGGTCAAGCTGGGTTTTTGTTATGTCTTGTCATTTCCTGTTTTATTTTGAAAGATAACTCTCCTCTCGTTTCAGGTCACTTGCCCTTCCTCATGTGTCACCGGTCTGATTGTCTTCCCCGCCCCGATTGTTTCCACCTGTTCCCCATTACCTTGTGTATATATTGTCTGCGTCTCCCTTTGTCTTGTGCCAAAGTGTTTCGTCCTTCATAGCGTACACCAAAGCCTTTTTCCATAGTCACAGCGTCATAGCTCTAGAGTTCTTTTGTTTTCTCCTCGTATGAGTGATTTTCTGTTGTACTTCTTAGTCTAGCCTTTTTGTTTCTTTGTATCTAGCCTAGTGTATTTTCTGCCTCGTTTTTGAGCGCCTTTAGTTGTTTTTTCATAGTCTTTTGGTTTTCCTCCTTGGAGTGATTTTTGTTTTCTTCAGTTTAGGGCCGTTTCATAGCCTCACTCAGTCGAGGATTTTCCCCGCTCTAAATAAAACAGCTTACTGCCAAACTCTGCTTCTGAGTCCTCATTCGAGTCCCGGCCTGACAGTACACTTTGGCCAGTATGGACTCAGCAGAGGCTGGCCAGTGGGCGGCTGCGCTACGGGCTCAGGAGGCCCGCATCGCCCGTCAGGAGGAGCTTCAGACGGCGATGGCATCGCATTTCAGTGAGCTCTCGTGCCAGGTGAGAGATCTGGTGCACCACCTACGGCAGACCATCCAGCCACCTGCGGCGCCGGAGCCTCCAGCAGCTGCAGCGGCTCCGTCCCAGGGCGCAGGAGTGGGGATCAAGCTGGCGCCCCCGGAGCGTTTCTCTGGGGAACCAGGCCAATGCAAGGCTTTTCTCACGGATTGCTCCATCCACTTTGAGCAGCTTCCTCATGCTTTCACCACGGATAGATCCAAGATCGCATTCATGGTTTCCCACCTGACTGGGAGAGCCAGAGCTTGGGCCACCGCCGAGTGGGCTCGTGACTCTCCACTCTGTTCCTCCCTCACGGACTTTAAAGCTGCCCTCATGATGACGTTCGACCCAGTGTCTACGGACCGAGAGAAGGCCAGGGAGCTGAGCGGTCTGACACAGGGCAGAGACTCGGTGTGTGACTACGCCATCCGCTTTCGCACCCTGGCGGCGGAGAGCGGCTGGAATAACGCCGCCCTGTACGACGTGTTTCTGAAAGGGCTGGCGACATACATCCAGGAGCTACTGTTGCCGCTGGACCTGCCTGCAGACCTGGACCCGCTCATCGCTCTCGCCATCCGGACAGACAACCGGGTTCGCGAGCTCCGGCAACCACGGAGTGGTTCGACACCGGAGAGGACTCCACGCTTCACAGCCCCGGACAGGCAGGCTCTCCGTTACCCACCGCCAGTGCACGGCTGTCCCTCTTCCGCCGCCAGGGAGGAGGAGCCCATGCAGCTTGGCAGTGCGAGGCTGACGCCGGAGGAGCGACGACGACGCCAGCAGGAGGGCAGCTGCTTTTACTGCGGCAAAATGAATCACCTCGTCGCCGCCTGTCCGGCCAGAAAGCCCCGGGAGGTGAGTCAACCTCCAGCCACAGCCCTCGTCCCACGCCGCCTAACACCAGTTAAGGTAATGCACCACGCCACTACCACCACACTAGGAGCGCTCATAGACTCAGGGGCCGATGAAAACTTGATGGACTGGGGGTTGGCGGAGAAGATAGGCCTCAGGGCTGAACTTTTGGCTAAGCCCATCCATGCTAGAGCACTAAATGGACAGGAACTTTTCACCATCACACACATCACAGAGTCTCTCCAGCTCCGCATCAATACACACACAGAACACATACGTTTTTTCTTATTCAAATCGCCTTCACATACGCTGATTCTGGGACATCCATGGCTCCTCAGTCACAACCCGCACATTGATTGGGGAACTGGATCCATTATGGGCTGGGGAAGGGATTGTACTACTCATGGCATAACCACACCGTCTCCGAGTGATGACGGCGCAATGATTAAACTTGTGACTGTGAATCCCAATGCAGACCCTGAATACCCAGACCTGAGCTCCGTACCTTCCTGCTACCACCACCTTAAAGAGGTATTTAACAAAACCAAGGCTCTCTCACTTCCTCCTCATCGACCATACGATTGTGCCATTGATCTTATTCCAGGCTCCACCATTCCCAAAGGCCGCCTGTACGCGGTCTCTGGGCCGGAGAAGGAGGCCATGAGGGAGTATATTGATACCTCCCTGAAGGCTGGACTGATTCGCCCCTCTTCTTCACCTGCCGGAGCTGGTTTCTTCTTTGTGGGAAAAAAAGACGGTTCTCTAAGACCATGCATTGACTACAGCCCACTTAATGACATAACCATAAAGAACCGCTATCCACTTCCCCTTATGTCATCTGTTTTTGACCAGCTCCAACAGGCCCAGATCTTCACCAAGTTGGATCTTCGCAACGCTTATCACCTGGTGCGTATAAGAGAGGGTGACGAGTGGAAGACTGGGTTTAATACTCCTAGCGGTCACTACGAGTACATGGTCATGCCATTTGGTCTCACTAATGCTCCGGCCGTATTCCAGGCCATGATTAACGATGTGCTGAGAGACTTTCTCGACCATTTCGTGTATGTATACTTGGACGATATACTTATCTACTCCCCTGACCTGACTACCCACCAAGACCACGTAACCCAAGTATTAAAGAGACTGCTTGAAAATAAGCTCTATGTCAAGGCTGAAAAGAGTGAATTCCATGCCGACACTGTCTCCTTCCTGGGCTTCATCGTAGCCCCTGGAAGAGTGCAGATGGACCCGGCTAAAATTAGCGCTGTGGTCGATTGGCCCACACCTGATAGCCGCAAAAAGGTTCAGCAGTTCCTTGGGTTTGCTAACTTTTACAGGCGGTTCATCAGAGGCTTTAGCGCAATAGCTGCTCCTCTCCATGCTCTTACCTCCACAAAGGTGCAGTTCCGCTGGTCTCCAGAAGCTGATGCTGCCTTTCGAGATCTCAAACATCGATTTACCTCGGCCCCCATCCTCACCCTGCCAGATCCTCGACGTCAGTTCGTGGTAGAGGTGGACGCCTCTAACGAGGGGATCGGGGCCATCCTTTCACAGCGGTCAGAGCAGGATGGTAAGATGCACCCTTGTGCTTTCCTGTCACGGCGACTATCCAAGGCGGAGCGGAACTACGACGTTGGTAACCGGGAGTTGCTGGCGGTCAAGCTAGCTTTGGAGGAGTGGAGACACTGGCTCGAGGGGGCGGACCATCCATTCATTGTCTGGACAGATCACAAAAACCTAGAGTACATCAAGACAGCTAAAAGACTCAATTCTCGCCAGGCCAGGTGGGCGCTATTTTTTAACCGATTCTCCTTTTCTCTCTCATACAGGCCAGGGTCCCGAAACGTCAAGCCAGACGCACTATCTCGTCTCTTCGACCCTGAGCCTGTTGCCAAGGATCCAGAAACGATCCTCCCACTTTCATGTGTGGTTGGAGCGCTGACCTGGCAAATAGAAAATGAGGTTAAGCAGGCTAATGGTGAGGCTCCGTCACCTAGTGGGTGTCCAGAGAATCGTTTGTTTGTCCCGGTTGATATGCGCCCACAGGTGATCCACTGGGCCCACACCTCGCTGCTTTCCTGCCATCCGGGAGTCAGAAGAACGATGTTCGCCATCTCCCGGAGGTTCTGGTGGCCCTCCATGGAGCCGGAGGTCCGGGAGTACGTAGAGGCATGTTCGGTCTGCGCCCGGAACAAGACGTCCTCCGGGTCACGCATGGGTCTCCTGCAGCCACTTCCCATCCCCTCCAGACCGTGGTCCGACATCTCGATGGACTTCGTCACGGGGCTCCCGGTCTCTCAAGGCAACACCACTGTCCTCACAGTGGTGGACAGGTTCTCCAAGATGGCTAGATTCATTGCTTTGCCTAAACTGCCCTCCGCCAAAGAAACGGCGGAGATCATGATGATCAATGTTTTCAGAGTTCACGGATTTCCCAAAGACATTGTGTCAGACCGGGGCCCCCAGTTCATCTCCAGGTTCTGGAGGGAGTTCTGTCGACTCATCGGAGCCAAAACCAGCCTGACCTCGGGTTATCACCCGGAGGCCAACGGCCAGACCGAACGCCTCAATCAACAACTGGAAACCGGCCTCCGGTGTCTGGTCTCTCAGAATCCCTCGACATGGAGCAAACACCTGGTCTGGGTCGAGTATGCCCACAACCTACTGCCCACCTCGGCCACAGGTATTTCACCGTTCAAATGTGTATTTGGTTACCAGCCTCCTGTATTCGCAGACAACGAGCGGGAGGTGTCTGTGCCCTCCGCCCATGCCATGGTTCGCCGCTGCCACCGCATCTGGGCAGCCGCCAAGCAGGTTTTAATTCGCCAAGGGGACCGGGTCAAGAAGACTGCAGACCGCAAGAGGCGACCCGCCCCAGCTTACCAGCCAGGACAGAGAGTGTGGCTTTCCGCCAAGGATCTCCACCTTAAAGTGCCTTCCAAGAAGCTGGCACCGCGGTTCGTGGGTCCGTTTCCGATCACCAAGCTCATCGGCCCTGCAGCAGTTCGCCTTCGCCTGCCCCGATCCCTCCGTGTTCACCCGACCTTCCACGTAAGCCGGATCAAGCCCGCCAAGGAGAGTCCGATGGTCCCAGCCGCCGCCCCTCCGCCGCCCCCAGAAGTGATAGACGGCGGTCCGGTATACAAGGTCAAGCGGTTACTGGCAGTTCGCAACCGGGGCCGAGGTAAACAGTATCTGGTGGACTGGGTAGGATATGGTCCTGAGGAGAGGCAGTGGGTCCCGTCTCGTCATATCCTAGACTCTACCCTCATCACAGACTTCCACAGGGACCACCCTGACCAGCCTGGGCCGTCAGGAGTCGGCCCTAGAGGGGGGGGTACTGTCACACCGCGGTGAGGTCAAGCTGGGTTTTTGTTATGTCTTGTCATTTCCTGTTTTATTTTGAAAGTTAACTCTCCTCTCGTTTCAGGTCACTTGCCCTTCCTCATGTGTCACCGGTCTGATTGTCTTCCCCGCCCTGATTGTTTCCACCTGTTCCCCATTACCTTGTGTATATATTGTCTGCGTCTCCCTTTGTCTTGTGCCAAAGTGTTTCGTCCTTCATAGCGTACACCAAAGCCTTTTTCCATAGCCCATAGTCACAGCGTCATAGCTCTAGAGTTCTTTTGTTTTCTCCTCGTATGAGTGATTTTCTGTTGTACTTCTTAGTCTAGCCTTTTTGTTTCTTTGTATCTAGCCTAGTGTATTTTCTGCCTCGTTTTTGAGCGCCTTTAGTTGTTTTTTCATAGTCTTTTGGTTTTCCTCCTTGGAGTGATTTTTGTTTTCTTCAGTTTAGGGCCGTTTCATAGCCTCACTCAGTCGAGGATTTTCCCCGCTCTAAATAAAACAGCTTACTGCCAAACTCTGCTTCTGAGTCCTCATTCGAGTCCCGGCCTGACAGAAAATTGATTTTGGCTAAAATGGTAAAGCTTCTACCTTTTAACATATTCATACAAACTGGGTTAGTTGTGTGGTTGCTCTTACACTTGCTACACATGCTTCCATTACACTATTTTTAAAACATGAACTCTGTCAATAAAAAAAAAACTCATGGTGGCTACACAGTGTTAGCATCCTAACCATTGTATGATACACATAGTAATTATGGAGCCAGTGCCGGCCCGTAGCATAGGCCGTATAGGCAAATGGCCGTCCATCCAGGGGGCGCCACAAATGGGAGAAAAAAAAAAAGAGTAACTTTCACTTTTCTTATACTAAGACTAGTTGGTACTATTATTTCTTGATATGAAAAAAAAGCCCACATAAATTTAACTGAAGAGCAAAGCCTATTAAATAATAATAATAATAATAATAACAAATAATAATTTCCTAAGCCCCCCTCTTCTGACTGATCAGACTGTACCTGCTCAGTTTTCTGACGTCACCTCTTATTGACAATAATAATGTGAAAACGACCAAAACTCTCTGGTGCTTGGGGGAGGTAGAAAAGAAAAGAAGTGGAGGAAAGGCGATACAAAGACAGAGGTACAGTAAAGATTATGTCACATATTTATTTGTCTGTAGCAGAACGTTAGTAACTTTCAGCCTGACTTTAGCGTTAGCTTGTTTTGATGTCAGTCAATGTGATGGAGCGGCCTAACAGCTGTTATGAAAATAATAATGTAGGTAACTCTTCCCACCTTACATTTCTCAGGGTCATTGGTAAAGATTAGATCTGTTCAGCAGGGGTTTACATCTGTCTGCATGTGGTTATCTAACGTTTGCTCTGCTTGTAATAATCAATCAAAATGTTTTTCATTTTCCACCCCTTCATACATCAGAGCTGTAAGGCTGGTTGTTTGTTTTGTTTCAGTTCATATTGTCTAAAGTGTGTTTATAGTGTTAAACTTTACATCAGTGTTAAAGTGCACATCATTTATGTTAATACTTCATAACTTATCATTCCCATATGTTATATTATACTGCAGTTTATTGTAAAAAATAATAAGATTGAATCTAATTTGCATTTCAGAAATAAGTGCATTGTATATGATACATGTACAGAACAGGGGAAATCATGCCTCTCTTAGGTTTTTCATTTGTATTATTTCGTTTCATTTTATTCTTGGTATCATGTTTTTTATGATTAGACTGTAACGGTTTCACACACTCATCTTCTCTCTTCAGATGTGCTGCTGAGATATCTGAATCTCCCACAATCACCAGTTATCTCCACTTCAGCAACATCAAGCAATGCTCCTGTCACCTCCACCTCTGGTTTACAGTTTTTATTTTGTGGGTAGTTAAATCTTATACTCTGTGTAGGCTATTTATATGAAATGTAGATATTGTATTCAGTGTCTTGTGTGTGTGTATTTAAATTGGCAGTGGTGCCATGCTAGAGGGGGCATTACCTTAAATCTTGCCTAGGGCGCCAAATTGGTAATGGCCAGGCAGTGGTGGACAGCAATGAAGTAAATTTACTTAAGTACTGTACTTAAGTACAGTTTTTGACTATCTGTACTTTACTTGAGTATTATTTTTACTTGAGATACTTTTACTTTTACTCCTCTACATTTGAAGGACAAATATTATACTTGTTACTCGCTACTTCAGCTGATGATTTTTACATTTTTTTTATTTTTTTTAAATTCTGAGAAAATAAACTGTTTCCGCTGATACACGTATTGGTTGTCTCAGTCATATTGCCGTACCTGTACTACGTCATGCCATACAATCCATACAGTGGAGGAAGAAACTAGAGAAAGACAACGAGAAACTCCCACTGAGCACCTGTGGCCTTATGTCAAACCCATGTTTGAGACTTTTGTCACAAAAACTGATTCGTTGCAAAGTAGTAAGTATGCAAAGTAGCTACTGACGTTAGCTAGCCTAATGTTTGTTAAATTGCAGATGAACATTTTTAACATAATTGTGTGAGCTTGTAGTATCAGAGTATTTCCTGAGATATTTTTTAAATACTTTTACTTAAGTAATTTTTTAAGCAAATACTTTAGTACTTTACCTAAGTAATATTTGTACTAAGCTACTTTTACTTATTATTAGTATTGGAGTAATATTTGACAAGGAGTATCTGTACTTTTACTCAAGGAGTAAAGTTGTGTACTCTGTCCACCTCTGTGTGGAGCAGTGCACACTGCTCTGGTATGGTGGTAAAAACATTATTTTCTTTGTAATATCACCTTGAGTATTGTAGATAAAACACAGTTAAGTCAGATGCCAGATGAATGTAGATGTATGCCTTTGTTTGTGTTTCTTTGAGGCTGAAGAATAATTCTATGGCTATGACAAACGTAACAGTGTCTTGCATAATTAGTTTAGCTGGGGTTGCTTTTGTTTCACTAAACAAATAATAAGCAGGACAAAGACGCCAGTGTTACTGTTAGTCCTCACTATGACTACCTGTGTGACGTAGTGACAATACACTGAAGTGAAGTGAATGCAAGGTTATGATGATGTAAGTAATCCATTTGGAGCAAATGTTCAAACCTTCTCAACTTTAATGATGGACTGCTTCTTTAAACTTTCAACTTTAAACAGGTCATCAGACTTTGAGCTGTTGAACTTGTGCTTCTTCTTCTTAAAATCTGTCACAATTTTATGCTGTTTCAGTCATTTTCAAAGCGCTTCCAGCTTCCAGCTCAAATAATATATTAAAATACTAAAATATTTCAACTTTCATATTTTTTCTCTCAGCTCTGCTGTGTAATGAGCTTTGCAATTGCCTTTTTAGCCAATTAATTATATTGTATTGTATTGTTTCTTTGCAATTTATTTTAATTCTTGCATATACTTATTACTGTTGTTATTTGACCTATTCATTTTGATGACTTCTATTACACCATTAATCCCTGTCTCACACACTTACACACACACACACACACACACACACACACACACTTACACACATACAGCAGCTTCAGGTTTACAATGGGTGAATGGATCTCCACAGTGTAAAATTACAGGAAAAACACAGTAATTATCACAGGAAGTCTGTAATCAAACCTGTTCACAGTCTGCTTTCTTATTTTTATTTATCAGCATGATGATTTCATTCCCCTGGAATTTCCCTTCACTTCAGACAGCATTTTCAGTAAGGTTGTTTTCTTTTGTTCATTTATTTTTTTGATAAATTTAGATTTTGTTTGAATGTGAGAGGTTCCTCTTTCTCATTTTTTTTTTTTACAAACATGAATAAATCCAGAGACAGGACTAGAAGTTGATCAGTCCATAGGTAGAAAGATGTGACAGTGCAGGCAAACATCCAGTCGGTAACAGCAGTGCACAAACTGAGCTGACGGGTTAGCTGATCCAGGACAGCGTTGCTCCATGTGAGTGGCTGACAGAGCTCCACAGCTTTGCTTCATTTGTTTCATTTGCACAAGAACACCGGCCGCTCGATAATCAATGCTTTGAGCAAAGGTGTTTTTAAGGAGACAATGTTTCATCCCACTGACCTTTACCAGATATCAGCTTTATGGCCCTGTTGCTTTTCATCTCTCTCTCTCTCTCTCTCACACACACACACACACACACACACAGGTGATGTCTTATGGGAAACAAAGAGAAACTAAGTCAAAAGGAAGGTCGAAATTACTCTGGCAGGAAGAAGTGCTAGAAAAAAAGACAGACCATTATTTGGACATAGAGGGAAAACTTTGTTCCCTTTACGCAGCTCGAACAGGTCAGGTGCTGCTCTTCACATAAAAACAGTCAATTTTTTCCATTTTACTCACATATATACCACGAGAGCCCACTTCTACCAATACATAATACAGATAATCATATTTAGAGCTACTTAAAGAAAAAAAAAGAATCTTTAATAAAATATTCACAGGAATAATTGGCTCAAAATTCATCCAAACCACTTTATACACACAACCTTCCTTCAGTTATTGTTTTCAATATTTGAGTTTACTGTTTCGTTTATCAGTTGTTTTGTTATTGATAATTGAATTGAACATAATATGTTACATACATATATACATATCAATAAATTTCAGTCATGGGCAAAAATATTGGCACCCCTGCATTTCTGTCACATAGTGCACCCAAACAATTGTTTCAATTCCAAATGCTTTAGTATCCTTGTGTATTTTTTTTTTGTATAGAAACAAAAAGAAAAATCTAAGATAGTCTACACTAAACTCCAAAAATGGACGGGACAAAATGATTAGCCCCTTTTCAAAATCTTCAGAAATAACTGTGTGATGCTCTTAATTTGTAATTAAACTCACCTGTAGCAATTCACAGGTAATATTTACAGGTGCTGGCAATATAGAAAACAGTTAAAAAACCTTTTGGTGTCTCTGTGTTATGTTAAACATGGTGGAGGTCCATCAAGGTTTTTGGGTTGCTTTGCTGCTTCAGGCACTGGATGTCTTGACTGAGCAAGTGTAGGAAAGCTGGCTCTCTGTCAGAGCTCATGGGTCTTACAGAAGGGGGATGACCCAAAGGATACTTGAAAAAGCACCCCAAAATGTGGTCAGCCATGAGTCCAGATGCAAAAGAGTGGTCCCAAATTCCACTCCGGAGGTAGAAACTCACTGATGGTTCCAGGAAGCGATTGATTTTAGTTATTTTTTCCAAAAAAATGTGCTACCAAATATTAAGTTGAGGGTAGGTAAAGGAAAAGTTTATTAGCACTGATCTAAATGATTTCAAAAGCACAAAAACTGACCACATCACAAATCAATTCTATTGTTTTTTGTCACACCATTAATCATTTACAAGCTGCTCCTTTATAATGTCCGTTTAATGATATGTTGTTTCCTTATTGGTTTCAGTGTATGTGTAACAGGTGGTGGCACCAGTAAAGTCCAGTATCTGTTAAATAAATCATTCAAAGAACACACACACACACACACACACACACACACACACACACACTTGCCTCGAACCACAATAACAGTAAACACAACTACCAAGGGCAGATGCTCTGAGGCAAAAAATAAACAGCTGTTTCTCATTGTCAAGGAGAATCTAAGGAACGTGTCGCCCGTAAGCGCAATTATGTCTATATTTCAACAACATAAATCATCTGTTCGCTGAGAGGAGGCAGCACCCCTTCAGTCTCCTCTTTTCTCAGGTGTTACTCTTACGTCGTGCATTGCATCAGTAAATTTAATGAGTTACATGTTCACTGACGGAGACATTAAACAAAGCTTTACATGGCTGGGCTGGATTAACCCTCCTCCCCCCTAAAACCTTAAAGCCCCATAAATAAGGAAAAGCCAAGTGTCAGTGTTGTTTAAGTAATGATGTATGTGACATGTTCATGGAGCCTAACGGACACATTTTGGACCCAAACCATTTCATTTTGAGGGAGTTCAGTTGTCATTTCAATTACTGGAT
The DNA here is from genome assembly GCF_000972845.2 of Larimichthys crocea. Lineage (NCBI taxonomy): Eukaryota > Metazoa > Chordata > Actinopteri > Sciaenidae > Larimichthys > Larimichthys crocea. The sequence continues at coordinate 776,545 of NW_020861191.1, forward strand.
CAAACCAGGTAAAGCTCCACATTTGGAAAATAAATTAGTTTGCTTTCTAGACAACAGTTAGAAGCTCAGGTATTCTTATCACTTGCAGAAGTGACTGACTGTTGTGATTGACTATTGTAATGCTCTACTTTCTGGTCTCCCCAACAAGATTTTAAATCAACTACTACTACAAAATTCAGCTGCTCATCTGTTGACGAGGACCAGAAAGAGAGCACACATTACACCCATTTTAAAGTCTCTGCATTGGCTGCCTGTGTGCTTCAGAATCGATTTTAAGATTCATTTACTGGTTTATAAATCTCTTTATGGTCTTAGTCCAATTTACTTTTACCCTTTTAACCCTTGAGGACCCTCAGGTCTGCAGGGAGTGACTATCTATCCTCATATAGATTTTAACAGTTTTTATTTTATTCTATTTTAGTTTAATGTGTTTTTAACCTGCCTCTGATGTTTCCTCACTTCAAGACGATGAGATGGCACTTCCTCAGTTTGCATCGTGCTTTGTTTATCATAGGGTGGGGTGGAGTGCTGGGAGTGGGTTGGGGGATGTCTGAGTTTTATCGTGTGAAGCACTTTGTGTTACATGTTTTGTATGAAAAGTGCTATACAAATAAAGTTTGATTGATTGTGTCTGTGCAGTAAATATAAAGCTAAAGAGAGCCAATCAAAAAAGAGGAAACAGCCAGCCTGTTCCACCTAGCAACAGCACATACAACACCTAGAGCTGACTCCTTTGTACAAAAGCTGAAGTTTAAAAATGACAAGATGTGGTTTTACAGGGGGCTACGTGAGGGGCTGTTTCTTGGCCGAAGTCTTCTCTTCACTGTGAGGTTGCCAGGCAACCAGGAAAGAGTCCAGTGAAGATAATCTGGGCTCCTGGCTATAGCTTCATATTTCCCATAAAGACATGAGAGTGGTATCACTGTCAAACACTCTCATCACCAGTCCCTTAGCGCTGAAACAACTCAATCACAGTAAAAGAAATGCTATATGCTTGTAAACCTGACCCTGATGTTTCATGTCTATTTTCTTCCAGTGACTGTGTGTCAGAGCTGACCTACAGCCTCAATACTGTGCCTGGACACTGAAGCTGCTGTTGCTAAAGGGCTACTCATGCTACGCCTCCTCTGTAGCATTAAAGTATTTGTTGTCCACAGCTGACTTGCTTTAAATACAACTATGTGAAGTCAGCAGGACACATATATGTTGATAAATGTGCCATGCCAGAGCACAGTGCCATTACGCACTTACGCATTAAATCAAAGACAATGGACACCAGACCTCCACAAAATGATCCCACACATCTCTACACACATCAGACTGCTCAATTCTAACTTCCTCTATTCTCTGTAATGATGTCATTTTTTTATAATGTGAAATAATATAACAGTATTAACAGCTTTAAAGGTCCAGTGTGTCAGATTTAAAATGCTCTATTTGCAGAAGATTGAAGACATGGAATATAACATGCATAGCTATGTTTTCATTTGTGTATAATTACATAAAAATAAGAATCATTAAGTTGAAGAATAATACAACAATAAACAGATTAGGCTAGATTTATTTAAGCATGTTTCACATGTTTTATGGCCATTGTGGAGTAGAAGGTGAAAAGAAGGGGTTGCATCAGCTGCTACACTGCTAGATTCCACTAAGCCTAAAGGTCTTATGTGTAGGATATTTGTCCTTTAGGCTTAAGTAAAGGATTTGAATACTTATAGTTGCTTTCAGTGTGCGTTCAGGAACATGAACTGATTTTGCACAATTTTATAAGTGCTTTTCTATATTGAACAAAGACTAAATCACAACATAAATATAAAAAAAAAAGATGTACACATGCACATCTGTCTGGCTTAATGTCAGTGTTTATGTGTGGAATAATTTTTGCATTACATCCCGGAGCCATTAGCTCTATGAGAGTACAATCAATGCTCTTGAACGTTTCATATACAGTATGCTGAAAAATCAACAGTCATTAACAAAATAATGTTTGCTGTGTGCCTCTGGGGCAAAGTGTAAACATAAATTTGTGATTTTAAGTCGCGAATAATTTTAAAACCGTAGATACAAAACAAACACTGCACTTGTTGGTTTAAAGACTTTAGTGGCAGAAATAGAAACATGTGTTTTATTTGTCTGAGATTGTAGTGAATGAAGAGAAATGGGGCACGAGATACAAAAGGTGGCCTTTCATGTTGATGTCATGAGTTCAGTGGCTTGACGTGGCTTTAAAGATGCTCTTTTCAAACAGTGTCTTTAAGAATCATTGAAGAGTAACTGAAGGCAGCTCTAATCAATCCAGCACCACACTCAGAAAAATGAAGGTACTAACTGGAATCAAAAATGGTTGTTTAGGGGAATGCCACAGAAGAACCATTTTTAGGTCAACAAAGAACCTTTTATTAAGGTTCTTTAAAGAATGATCTCTGCAAATGGTTCCTAAAATAACCCCGAAAGGTGATTCAAAGAACCTTAAAAAAAGTTCATTAAATGGTGCTCCATAGATCCATGTGGTTCAGGAAAGAACCTCCTGTAAATGGTTCTTTCTGTTTTCTTTCTGTGATTTTCAGGGTTAAAGGTTCTTTGAGTATTTTAATAAAATGTTGAAAAAGAAGAACATGAACATGGTTGTTGTCTGTTCATAAATATTGCTTTTTACTTTATTTTAATACAGAAAAATGCCCAGTAACAGAAAAAAAACATGATCTTGTCATAAATTCATGGCTGATATTTATTGCATTAATTTTGTCTGTTAATCTGTTTTGTTTTTGTTTTTGTATTTTTATTGATTTGTTTCTACAATCAGTCAGTCAACAAGCCCTCAAACTATCGAGATGTGTATTTTTATATTTCACACAGAGCTGCAATATTTAGCTGTTTAGTTGCTGAAAGAAAAAGTGAATCAACAGTTTTCATCAGAGGACTAAAGTCAATTTGGAGAAAAAGGCAAATATAAAAAGTTGCTGCAGTTCCGACTATTACGTTAAAATTCTTATTAATATTCTTATTAATAGTTCTGGGCTGTGTCAGATAAAACAACAAATTTCAGCATGTCAACTTGGCATTTTGGATGTTCTGATGATCTCAATATTTCAACAGTTTGAAAATGTGCAGATGAATCCATAATAAAAAAAGAACCATCTCCTAAATAAAGAGGTTCTTCACTGGTCCTGGCTCCATGTAGAATGAGACAGACTTTTAAAGAATCATTAAAGAATCATTATTGTTCTCTGAATTTGCTCCCATAATGAGGATAATAATAGGAAAAAGAGAGGTGTGTTTTTGAATGATTGGCAGGTCTCTCGTGACCTCTCATCACCATGATGGTGGATGCCTGTCTGCATTAACTCACACAGACGTCAGCTAGTAGTAAACACAAATTCAAGCCATTTGATATTCATGAATAAAAATGATGAGTGCTCCAACTTAAATATGTAAATGAACTCAAGCTGTGGAGCTGAGATACAGTATTGTGCCCTTTACCCATCTTTTTCTGATTGTATACAGCTTACAACACAAACTGCACATTTGCAGCCTGAATGTCTGCTGGTGGAACTCTCACTGTGCAACCTTTCAGATTGATGCACAGAGTATATACAGTTAATAGATTCCAATAACGCCTCCCGGCAGCCACAGGCTTGTAGTATAGAGGGAGGTCAAGTATACGGCCAGTGCTGCTCTCCAGCAGAGTGTGTTCCATTAACCCATAGCAGAGTGCAGGCAGTTAAGGAGACAATAGAGCCTGCAGCCCAGCACAGGGGGAGACCAGGGAAACACAAAGCCATGCATCGATCCAGCAGGAAGCCCGAGACTAAGCTTTACTACCACCTGGACTTGTCACAGTGACAGTGTCGGCAGCCATCTCCTATGGTCAATGTGCCCGAGACAACACAGGAGATGATGACCAACGTAGATCTCTGAGAGCTTTGGAGGATTTTGTCGTTGTATTGTTTCCTTCACAATATTATAAAATAGAAAAATCTGCAAATCCTCACATTAAGGAAATCAGATGATCAAAAACAGACTAGCTACGTATTCTGCGCAGAGTGGAGCAGAGAGCCACTTTTGAGATGCTTCTGAAACGTGCCGCAACGCTTCTGTTGGAATCACAATCATTGTCTAGAACAGGCATTATCAGCTCCAGCAGCAAGATCACAGCCAGAACACTCACTTATAGAATTTAGGGGTAACTTTAACTAACTAGTGTGGCTTAACCTAATAATTAATGTTGTTATGGTTGGTATGGGGGGCTGACAGATGTGTTCTGTATGAACGTTTCTGCATGCAGGTGTGTTTAATGAAAATGTTAGGCAGCATTATTGATTTCTCTAACCATATTTGCAGTTTGCAAATAAGTAGCATAAAACTGCAATTTCCAAGATGACAGGAGTGATATATGTATGTATATAAAGGCATGGCTGAAAACATGAAACATCTGTGCAACACTAAGAAGAGCATCTGGTGAAAATATACAGCCTGGCATGGTGGATACATATCCGACAGCCTAAAGGTAATACAAAATGAATGTTAAAACTTCAAATAAGACATTATACACTTTTCATCTTACATCCTCTAGGTTTCTAACCACTATCTGCTCCTATAGTCATTAACCTGAGCTGCTAGGTTCTGCTAGTAAAACAATATAAGTCCTGTACATGCCCTTATAAAAATACCCAGAATCCTACTGATCATTTCCATATTTTCATTCCAAGTAGAGGATTTTATGCTTCTCTACTGGTTGAGAAAATGAAGTAATGTCAGGCATTACAGCAGATTTCAGAGTCCAACCTGAATAAAAACACCAGATAGCAGCGACGTGTGCCCTGTGCCCTGCACATAACATAGGAGCGAAATTGTTTTCTTCTGTTGTCATGAACAGGATGCGTGCATATCTCAGTCCAATGACAGTACTATTATGTTAGGTCATACTCAATCACACCAAAATCCTCGTCCTCCCAGAGAAGGGCACGGTGATGGAATGTGATGGACGAGATGAGAAATAGCGAGTGACACCAAGATCTATTTTCTGAGCACATGTTAGCAAGAATATGTTAAATGTGCCTTATCACTGAACAGTGTAGGCACCCTGTGTTTACTAAGCAGTGTTTACCAACTGCAGCTACTTTAAGTCTAACAATACAAAAAAAAATCTTTCCAGGGAATAACCTGCTTGTCATGCCTTTAGTGAGGAGTCAACAATGTTTCAGCTGCGAACAGCAACCGCGGGGAGTTTATCGGAGTTACTGAAAGTGAACTGAGAACACCTTCCGAATCGCAGGAACGCCACAGCTTTCTGAACGGGGGAAGCAGATTGTTTAAACTCGCTCTGTATTTCAAACAGACAGGCACAATGCTGCCTTTTTCTTGACATTCCATTAAAGAGGCTGGTTGGAGCTTCCACATGGAGGGGCTGGGTTTGCAAAAAAGGAGAGGCGTAGAGGGGGAAGGAGGAGGGGAGGAGGAGGGAGAGCAAAGTTGGCCTGAGTCATACTGCCATCTAGTGTCAACTCAGGCATCAGCAGGCAACAGCGCTGTCCATGGTGCTGAGTATGCACACAAAAATAGATCTGATTATTAGTCCTCCAGGGCAGTCATTGGGCAGTCATTATATTCTTCATATATTCAAGGTAGGATGCAGCCACAGCGCAGAGACCACTGCTGCTGTTTAGCTAAAGGCCAGGCCAGCCAGATTTTGGATACAACATGTTAGATGAGTCTAATTGCAGTATTCAAGGTCCCATGTGCGCAAGGAATACCAACCACGCTCGCACAGACAGCTCAGCCCCTGCAGGTTGAGCCTAATAGATTCTAGAACTAATTCATCCCCAGTTCAATTTAACTGCTAAAGCAATATGTGAGCTCGCAGGAGGCCGAGGGCTACTTGCACTACAGTTCATAGACAGAGATGTTTAAGTCTGTTGCCTGTGGTGAGGACTTGTGGTGAGTTAAAGTAGGTCATGTCATGTAGGGGATACTAATGTAACAGTGTATGTATACGACAACATACTGTTTGTTATTATAAAAGAGAGAAACTAAATCCTATATAGCATAATATATTACACATAGTGATATATTGATGTGGACAGAGACACAGAGAAAACATCAACTACAGTGGGGCTGATAAATTGATAAATTATTTTTGTAAATATTGTATGAGTCAGTGTCTGTGTCTGTCTGCCTTTCTAAGCACAAGCTGGAACGTTGTGCTTGATATGCCATGTATTGATTAATCTGTGCTTTAATAAAGCAACATTTTGTAGAAATTAGTATTTGTTGTGATTTAGCTGCTCCAGTTTCAGAGTGTAATCCCGCTGTGGTAAATATGTTCACCAACAGCAGACACAGCAGCAGCTAATATCACTGACTAGTCCAACAGCAGTCAGCCCAGCTCGGCCTTTCTCTGTCTTTCAGCCTTTTATTTCACCAAGCTCTCACCAACCACTAAAAGTCAGTCCCACATTTACTCTTGTCCGGTAGCTTCTTGCTCGCTCATTTTCTTCTAGCTTCTAGCCTTTCCCTTTTCACTTCTTGACCTCTGCCATTATGTCTGTAGAGGCTGCTGAGCTTGGTTACATTGCCCTGGACCTGAAGGCTTCTCTTCCTGTTAGTCCAACACACATCAAACACTAATACTCCCCCGGTGCTCTGAGTCTAACTAAGCTAACAGCAGCTAACAGCAGCTACAGTTGATGGCAGTTTACTTCACTGTCCATCAGGAAACTCTGTAAATGTACAGAGGGTTGAGGCAGAGCAGCTGGAGGACATTAGAGAAAAACGTTTTCACTAAAATCAGTCAATTAGTTGGTGTTGTGCGACTCAGTGCTGTAAAGTATTACGTGCTCGTGGGTGATCGTACCTGGAGTCCAAAGTTACATAGTGTGAGAACAGACGTACAAATAGCAGAGATTCCACTCATCAGATTACAAGTCAATGTAGCATCAACATAATTTAACATCAGTTTATGGGAGAAAAATTACACAGTGTTGCTTTAATTTAAGTCTATAATATTTGTGTTCTGCTGATCTTTGGTGTGATGGTCAGCCCAATAGGTGTTCAGTAACTACTGCCCAGATGGGATGAAATTAGATAATGATATTCAAGCAGAGTAACATTTTATGATATATTATCAGGTCAGAAATTTACTTTGACCAACACATTGCCTCACATTACTTTCTGACTTCCCTTCCCTTTCTCTGATATTGGCCCCAATCCAAGTGTTTCCTACTGAAAATGTAAATCTTTTAAAAAATGAACACATATAGGCTGAGTTAACATTTTTGAGGCAATAGGAAATAGTGCATTTGTTCTGGACTATTCTCAGTATTTGTGGCAGCAGGACAGTGTGTGTGGGATTAAGTCCAAATAAGCTGCAGTGTGTGTGTTCGCACATTTTAACTGTCTGACTTTAAGCTGGGCTCAGGCTACAGGAGTTTTGGGGTGATTTATCCTTGATTCACCCCTCCTCACAATTGAAGGAGAAATCTGGTACTATGGTTGGTACTGATATTCGGCCTAGATTATCTGCTAATGTGAGCCTTGGGCTTATTCAGACTAACTTTTCTGCTGCAGTAAAAATAGCAGTCTTCCTATTCATTTGAACGGAGTAGTCAGTTTAGGCTGTGGCAGTGAGACCAAACAGAAAAAAAGCAGTGACCTGCAGCAGAGAAGTTTTAACACAATCAACTTTTGGAGAAAAGCAATCGATGAGTCAAACTCCTCCACAGTCAGCCTGAAATATCTCTGAAATCACTATCCAGGTGGAGTTCATGGACTAAACTAAACTTTCATACTCAAACTTCAAATTGAGACAATAGTGAATAGAAAACAAGTCTACAAGGAGACAGAAACATTAGGAACATAACATTAGCTATCATAGTACTGTTGACACATATTTAAACTGATATTAACTGATTGATATTAGAATTAAGTTCACATCTAGTGTCTAACATGGGAACCCTAGATTTACGAAACTCTTTGAGGTTTTGAGGTTTCAACTTAACACCAAAACTATGATGATTTCCTAACCAAGTAGTTTAGTGATTGAAAATAAGTCTAACTAAACTAACACAGACTTCTTGTGTCACATGGGATGCATATTCTAGTCCTGAGTGAAAGTCCTGTCAATTCATCCACCACCACCACTTCTTTATGTGGACTATTAACAGCAAATAATCCTGAAGGCTTCATCAGATTTACCAGATTTTGTTGCTCAACAACTATGAGCTTTTAGTGTTACCATAGAGACACTATCAAAAAATTTCTCTTTTTGTTGTTTTACTGAAGGACAAACTCATTTTCTAATCCAGACTCATGTAGCTTTTTAAAAATAAATAAACTATTTTCCCTGCCAGTAGCTAAAGTTCATCCAGTTTGTTGCACAGTGAACAACTTCACCATTCTTTCAGGTTAGCAACATTTATTTGCAAAGTACAAGATGAAGCTTATTTTGTTCTTGAGTTTACATGCAGAAGGCCTTGTGTGACATGCATTCTCAATCGCACACGAGAGATGAGAAACATGAAGTTCATGAAATGTAGTTCATGTTCTTTGTTGTTCTTGATTCCTTTTGTTACTAACTTCCCAAAAAGTGGGACCCCCTGTCATAATCGAGAAGCAGATTAGTTTGAAATTTACGGAACCACATGGAGTACACACATGACAGAAGTAGAATATACTATACCATACATAAGAGTTTCAGGAGCACTTGTTTTATGTGCACTCTACTATGTGTAATATGCTACATAGTTCATTTGTTTCCCTTTTGTCCGTTTTCATGATTGTGAGTGATTGCAGGATGTTTTATTTTGAAGATTTTCAGATTCTATACGCCCAGCTCAATCTGCTCTGTGCTGATTTACGCAGTTTCCATAAAAAAAATATAAAAGACCGGCTCAGTGTTGTCCTTGAAGTGGAGAGTCACTTGTAAATGAGCTTATAAGTAATGATGGAATCAATTATGTTTGGAAGCAGTAACTGAAATAGTTGCAATATATTTGGACCAACAAACATAAAGCAGAAGTCTGTACATATGTGCAGAAATCCACGGCTATTTATTCTAGATTTTTATTTATCCCATCCCCCTTGATTTTCTGATGCTCTTGAAGGGATTACTGAAAACCAAAAATGGACTAATCAAAGAAAATTCTCACATCCATTATGTTTTCATTAAGAAAGGTCATTCATCAGTTTGAGTCTATGTTTAAAGTCCTGCTGGAGTATGGTAATATCTCGGTCATATTTCGTGTTGTGTAAACTTCTGCTTTGCTTCCTGATAACATATTCACCCCATTATTCTGACAAAATGTTCAGCCATTCGTCATGTTCAAAGGGGCAGCCCTGCTAACCTCAGACAAATTTAGTCTCAGTTTTACTGGAGGGTTTTAATGTCCCATGATGATCTAAATGCCCCCCCAACCAACCCCCTGTGAATCTTTTTGCCATGAAAACGCTTCAATTTCATCATCTTATATATTACTGCGATATATCAGCACATTCCACACTGGTATACAGCACATAGCCTTTATCAGCCCTCTGCGCCTGTCCACACTCATTGTTCTGGAATAGATCAGAGCAGTTCAGCCACACACTGATCCACGGCAGAGGTATTACCCCCACCACACACACACACACACACACACACACATCACCATCAGTCTTTTTGACTGGAGGGCCTGTGTTTTTCTTAGGTCATGGAAGATCAATGTTGACTCCATGGCGTAATCATCTGAGGAATAAGATTAGCATATCTTAGCGCCGATTGAGTTGTCTCACTTGCTGCAGTGGGGAGGGGTGATTAAGGATTGATTGTCCCAGCAGGAGTGGTTGTGAAATTCAGGAGACAAGGATGGAGAAGAGAGGAAAAAGACAGCAGAAAGACAAAGAGAGGAGAAATAGTTTGAGTCACTTTGAATGTGAAAGCTCTGTGTTTTTATTCCTAATGTATTCCTAAACTATGCTTACTCATTATTACAATCCTGATCCTAGAAGAGTTGGGACACTGTGTAAAACATTTTGATATCAAGGTTTTATTATATTCATTTGAATGCAAAGTACAAAGATATTTAACATTTCAACTGATAAACTTTATTGTTTTTGTAAATATACACTCATTGTGAATTTGATGTGTGCAACACCCTCATCAGAAACAAAAGGCTGCCTGGACGAGGTTCACCACAGACAGTTTGGGAATAATTTGTCTATACAGAGTTGAATGAATATATGGATGTGCAGTCGCCACACCAACATTGAATGGCTGTGACCTTTGACCCTAGCAGTATTTTAAAACCCTGATTGTACAGAGGTGCTAATCATTGAGCACTCTGGGTCAAATTGCAAAGCTATGGGAGAGAGCGGCTTGTAGCAATGTCTCTGTGTTCCTAGATCTCAGCAATTAAATCAGTGAGTGCAATGTTCTTGTTGTTGATAAAATGTTGGCCACAACTACAAACATAAGAGCCAAATTATAACCAACCAGAATGATCCTTTAATTAGATTTGTGTAAACATTAGCAAGACATAAACGTGTCCTCTGCAGACACTTGTATGGACGATAAAAATGCACGTGCAACATCATGGAAACACGACACAGGTGAAATCTATGTCAGGGTGGCTTTCTACAACACCTTACTGTTCTTTACCCACTTTGGGTTTCTCTACAAACTTGTTCCACCGCTCATCCTTTATTGTCTATGTGTTTGTTCATAAATATTCATAAATAAATTCTAACCTCTGACTTTAACTGTCACAGGGGACAACAGAGGGCTTATTCACATCCTGTGCCAGTAGTTGTCAGAGAATATAAAGAGCCCATTACTGTGTCTGTTTGAGTAGCTGTGAATAACATTACAAAGTCCTCTATGCCACCTCTGAGTGTGTTTTGTGGCTCTCCAGTGGGGTTAAAGGTTATATTGCATTAATTTATTACGGCCATTACCTGCGTATTCACACCCACCTCTCCAGATGCCGTTACATTTTGCTCAGATCAACAGAGTGTGACTGACAGATGCCAGGAGTGATTAGATCCAGTGGATTAAGGTGGATGTTCGCTGCCTGAAATACACCTCTGCAGCTCTCAGATGTCAGCCATGAAATGAGACAGACACTCCAAATGAGGGAACAGCTCAGGCTAATATCCCATTACAAATGCTGTTTACTCCGGGCGTCTGGATTTAGCCCGGCTGCCCATGACTGTGTCTGGCCAGACTAGTGTTTTAGAAGGAAGGAGCGCTGCCAGAAATGTTTCACTTGAAACCTAAAGAGACATTCCCAATGCCTAACACAGAATGCTGAATTTCTCATCCAGCCAATTCCCTGTCAGTCATGTCTGAAATCTTCCCCCTAACACAGGCTGAGAGGCAGTCACAGAGTGGCGCCTCCTATTGCTGAATAGTGGCAAAGTGCCACAGAGGCTCTCCTCGCAGCCAAATAACAGCAGATAGCATTAATTAGTGAGTCCTTTGTCCTTGTGTTTTTGGATGGCTTCCTCTCCTTCATGGATGAAAGTGAAAACTCTCCAACTGAGTTCATCATGAAGAGAATATCACACTTTTCGGATGTCAACATGATGTCAACAGTGATTACTCCCCCGAAAAATGTTTTTCATTTCCACTGACACCCGGTGACAACACCACCTCCATGCTGCACCTGAACACTGAGATTCCACCATCATAAAAAACATTCAGTATGTTGATAGTGTATGATAGTGTGTGACTGTGAAGTAATTACAGTGTCGCTTCAAAACAGGACATCATGAAATCTTGTCTCCCTGCTCGAGGTTGACAATCAACATTTTAATAATTTTAATCATTATATTTACTGTTGACAAACAATGCTCCAGTCAAACATGTCAACACTTTCCACTGAAGTCTGTAGATGCTGCAGTAAAGCTGCTGGTATTTTCTGCCACCAGTTTGATTGCACACAGTCGAAGGAGTTTAGTTTTTTTTAGTGCTATTAACTTCTGCAATGACGGACATGATGTAGTCTGAAAATAGTGGTAGTAAACCTTATAAAAAGGTTTCTGTATTATCACAGAGATACAATATTCTGAGGGGGTTCCTGACAGCATTCCAAAAACCATTACGTCTGAGTCGATTGCTCGAGGAGCTGTCGCTCCTGGACTCTGCGCCAAAGAAAAATCTGCGTGCCCGGCTGGACTTTGAATATGCTTTTAAACTATTCTCATCCCTTTTTCTCTGTGCTTTCACCAAGAGTATGGATACAGCACTGTTCAAGCAGTATACAGGTGAGGAGCTTCTAGTGCTGAATGATGATAGAGCTTTTCTGCAAAGCATCATGCTCTATGTATTCCAAAGAGATGTATGACCAAACAGAGGAGCAAACCATGGTCATAGACATCACCACACCATCACAAATCATTTCACCATTTCCCAATTGATCAGCAACTGAAATGACAACAAATATTTCAAGGTAAAAATGCATATATGACCTTTTAGCTATAGTTAGACAACCGCTAAGGTTAGAATTCAAACACTTCCTGGTCTGATAGTATCACATGATATGATAGAAAAGGCATAAATGAAACTGAAATATCAAAGTTGCATATTGGTGTGAATACAGTGACTAAACCACCCGGCCAACTCAAATAACTGCATATTTATGCTAATGCTGGCTATCGTAAGTTAAGCTATGTTGATAAATGCTACGTACATGTACATACAGTATGAGTCATTTCATTCAGTTAGGAACCTTCCTAAACGCCTACAACACAACATGAAAACAGAGGCAAAGACTAAAATCTAACACAGAGAGAGGGTGGGATAAAGTCAAGGGCCCTGTTATTGTACCAAGACTGACGCAGATCCTCTTGAGTCCTCTGAACCGTGCTAGCGACGGGTTGCACATGAAGACCTAATTCTCCTTTTGAACCCAGCCACAGTACAACCAGCTCCATAATGATTATGACGCTGCAAAAAGAGAAGTGTTGATCACACAGGGAGAGAATAAAAAAACTGAGGGAGCAGATCATAGCAAGTTTATATAGTGGTGTACATTCATTGTAAGATTTCATGTGGCTCTTCACAGTAGTAAAAATAATAGTCACAAAGAGGCACATTTGTGTTTCAGGGTCGGTTCAGGTGGGAGAACCACATTTCGGTTCTAATAAAAGTCAAACATGGACTTGTAAATCAGAGGGTTGCTGGTTCAACTCTACCTCCAACGCTACTGCCAAGGTGCCAATTGCTCCCAGAGAGCTGCTACGTGGCTGCCCATCACTCCGCTACTTTGTGTCTGTGATGGTATTTTGGACTTTTATGTTTAAGAACTGAGTGAGAAAATAACTTCCCTTTGAGGGATTAATAAAGTAAAGTAAAGTCATCTTCTGTTTCAGTGGCAGGTCACTGCTATCTGGTGTAGATTTTGTCTGTTCTGTACAGAAACCAGAAATATCTGTGTCAGTTTCAAACCTCCATTGGTGGCACTCAGGGGACGGCGGTTCTGACGGGTCCTGGTAGACACAGTATGTTGTCTGTCAGGGTCGAGCCTGTGTCTCTGCTGTTTGTTGTCTCTGCTGCTGTTATTCTCGGTGCAGTGGTGTGATAAGGGCTGCTGGGAGCTGATGTACACCTTGCCTCAATGTTCAGGCTGTTTGCTTTTGATTGTGAGTCAGCTCCACTGCAAGGACAAGACAAATCCACAGCTTCGACCTCTCTGACCTCTCTCAATTCATCGCTTCTTGTCCAGCTCCTCTCTCCTCCTGTGTTTTTTTAGTTTTGGATTTTCTGATATTATGTTTCTCCTCTTCTCCTATCTCAATCATATTAGAATCAATCAAGGTGCTGAGATCTTTTTTTTTCTTCAGACATGATTTATAAATATAGTTTGAGTTTTTGTGTGTTACTCAGCAGATGCTCTCTTCTCAAACAGACCACCAAGATCTTTTACTTTTCATCATAGAAAACAGAAATGTTGGATAATATAATATAAATATAAATAATATATAATATAATCTGCTGCTCACAAGGTAAGACAAGCATGAGGAGTAATTTCATAAACTTGTCGATATTTTTAATCATTCAAATTTGGCTGGGTGGTTAATAACACTTTCTTCTTTACTTTACATGGACTTTAAATATGAACAATATTTCCTGCAGTGACATTACTGCATACATGAAAACATTAAAAATAACTGAAAGCGACCTCTCTAGTCATTAAAGTAAATCACTCATACATTAATACAGCACACAATAAAGAAATCAGTTGGAGAGCTTGCACGGCTCAACACAGTTTAAAAGGCTAAAAAGTCTACAGGGACCAGTCGAGGTGTCCACAGATCTTTTTCTGGCAGAAACGAGCTGGCAGGGTAAACCTACACCTCCTGGGTAAAACTCTAATAGCTATGTGCGTGCTATTCGACATGTACATGCTGGTCAATGAACAGGGCCTTTGCATGTGAAGTTCACACAGGGCCTCACACCTTCCACAACAGCCATGTCAAGAAGCATTAAGACCTCAAATGAAAGCTAATGTGCAATTGCCTTATGGTGAAATAGTAGTGCTGATTCGATACCTAAGTTTTAGTACCCAGACCAAAAGAACACTTTTTCTGATACCGTACATTCTGTCACAGCTCTGGCCAGTTTTTCCCGCCACATACTAACTGTCATTTCAAATCTGCAGTTTGAAATTCATTCAAATTCACGGATGAGGGGAGCTTCAGTCACAAAGACTGCTCAACCGGCTGATGTTTCAACAGGAACATTGACTAAAGTGACATTTGCATTTAGATCATCGGTAAATAGGGTCAGGAATTGTGGTCAGCAGCGTACATTTGATGACGACGACACTCAGAACAACTCTTCCTTATGTGACTGAGAATGTGCAGGGTCTGATCAGACTGCGAACAGAGCAGAACAGTCCATCAGCAATCACAAGGAGAGGACATTATAGTCAGGCTGCAGTGCATAAAGCCCTCATTACAAAGATGAATGCACATGTGAGAGTTCAGTGGTCCAAAAACCACCAGAGATGTGGAACAATGTCATCTGGTCACATGAGTCATCCTTCACCAGAATCTTGACAGGTGGCTGAGTGCATGTGTGGTGTACATCAAGAGAACAGTACAGGCCTGAATGTTTGACCCCTACAGTGAGGGAAGCTGGTGGCTCAGTTATGCTTTGGGGGGCATTTTTGCTGCACAGTTTGGGTCCATTTGCCCCTCAGAAGGAAGGGTCACTGCAAATCAATAAAGTAGTTCTTTATTCGATGATGAAGCATTTCTGATGTGGAGTCTCATATGTGTCTGGTCCAGGCCTGTGGTCTTCAACCAGGGCCTAAAGTACATTTTTCATCTTAAGAGTAACAACAATTAAGCTGTTTGACAGACACAAAGACACAAAATTACCAGTCTGATCAAGACACGTCTCGAGCCCAGCCGAATCAACTCGATATTTTATAGACCTCTATCCACCACAGTGTTGAGACAGACTGGCACCTAGTCAAAGCCAAACAACTAATACTGCTGAGGACCTCAAGGCCCACACGTGACCTTGTGTAACCTAGGGTTAGAAAATTCCATAACAAGTATGAAGTGTTATTAAATAGTACACATGGTCAGCATTAGATACAAAATAAACAACCAGATGTGAGTAAATATGGTGGCAAAGAATACACTATGTTTACATGATATATAGAATCAGTACAGATAATGATTGCTGTGTGGGGGTGTAAATAATCATAAATATGGGGATTCAGTCAATCCGGGGTAGGTGGGGCCGTACAGAGTTTATAGCAGGGTGACAAATGAAGTGAAGAAGCTGTTGCTGAACTTGCTGGTTCTGCAACAGAGAGACCTGTAGCGCCTCCTGGAGGGGAGGAGGATAAACAGTCTGTGGCCTGGATGAGAGCTGTCCCTGGCAATGCTGCATGCCCTCCGCAGACACGGCCTGTTCTCAACAGTCTTGATGGTGTGGAGTGGTGAGCTGGTGGTGCACTGGGCAGTTTTCCCCACCCTCTGCAGTGCCTTCCGGTCCGAGATGGAGCAGTTTTCGTACCCAGAGGCTTTCATTACTATGATATTTCCCCAACATAGATTGTTTAGAGCAGTAAACATAAACATGAACTTGTAGGTCTGTAGGTCAACAGATAAATAAGTAATAATAAATAGTTAACAATTTCCTGCATCATTAACAGTGTGAGCACAGACAAACCATCATAGAGTGGAGCTCTCCATCTTTGACTCACAGTATGTGGTTTAAATAAGCTGCATTCAGAACCTCTGGTCCATTCAAATAAAAGACACAAATCCATACGATGAAACATTTCAGTGACACATCTCATTCCTCTCTCTACAGTGTCTGTCTTTAACCCAAACCTTACACCAGTTTGCCAATCAGTTGGGCTGCGCAACAGTCAATAATGGGTGAATCAGACGTGGAAATGGAGGGGTTGGAAAGGCTGACAGCATGGCAATGTCGCTCCGTTTTAGCCTTTAGATCAGCCAGCATGTAACACAAAGTGACAGGCAAAGCTGACTCTGAAAATCAAAGCCTCCTTTAGCTTCCACAGTCTGCGAATGGAACTATTTGAGTGGCTTAGAAAAACTTCAAAGCCGGGGAGAAGGGGACTTTTTTAATTTCAGATAAGCCCCAGAGCTGAATGTGAACTGCTGGAATTGTAGAAGTTCACATCTTAATCGACGTGACCAGCTGAATTGAGGAGTGAAGAACTCATCTTCCGAGTCCTGTTTTTTCTTTCTCCCTCCTGTTTCTTCTCTCTTTTTTTCAGATTTGTATAATCGAAAGATGTTGCCAAACCTCAGCGGGTAGAGAGAGAGACTGAGAGAGCGAGTGTGTATTGATTTAAAAAGAGCTTTAGTTAGTGCAAAATACATTTACTTTGTTAAGCTGCAGTAGTATCATCAGCTCCATTGATTTCACTGTGATGCTGTTGTCATTATCAAGCCTAGATAATCTCTTCTAAGTCGGCCTTTCTGCATGAGCAGTGAAGTCAGTGGCTTTCAATGTATTAGACTATTGACTCCGGCTTGTTCTGCAGCCTCATGTGTGGCTGTGTGTGGCTGTGTGTGGCTGTGTGTGGCTGTGTGTGTGTGTGTGTGTGTGTGTGTGTGTGTGTGTGTGTGTGTGTGTGTGTGTGTGTACTGTTTGTTCTAGCCACACTTATTTCCTTTCTTGTTTGTGCTGAAAGTGGATGGACACTGGCTGACTTATTTCTCAGGAGAATCCATCCAAGCGTCAGCATCCTCACATATTATTGCAGACTTTCTTGTGACTGCAGATCAAAACTTTTAATTTCAAAGTCTACTTGTTTTATGCGAAAACTTATTCTACTCTAGACTATCACCTGCACACTGCCCAGGGCCGGTCCTAGCTATGGGCAATGTGGGCGGCCGCCCAGGGCGCATTCTCCGTGGGGGGCGCACGAACGCCCGAAAAAGCAAAAAACCTCGGTAATTTTCGAATCCGCTCATTAAGTTAGCGGAGCGGGCGCCCCGGGAGCGGGGTGTTGACAAGGCAGAGGGGGGCGCACGCATCCAGGGGCGCACGGCGATGGGGGGCGCACGCATCCAGGGGCGCACGGCGCATCCAGGGCCGCACGAGAAAATGTTCGGCTCCGGGTGGGGGGGGTTTGGGGGGGGTTCGCCCAGGGCGCAAATGTGGCCAGGACCGGCGCTGACACTGCCCAATATCTTTTATGTCAAGCATTCCTTCTTTGCAGGATTGAAAGGTGGCTGTAAAAATATATAATTAGTTTTCACTTTTCAGCACCTGTGACTGAGAATAAAGGCAGCGACAAAATGATTTATTTTGAAGGTGACAAATTTGCAGCAAAATGGAAATTACCAATAAAAGTTACATAAAAATGCACTGTTCTGTAACAATTTTATTTTCATTGTCACAATTGTCTTTTTTAATGGCCATGGAACCAAATCTGGCATAAACAAATCTAAAAACCAGTTCTTCCTTTCTTTCAGATCTGTGGTCAACAAAGAATAAATTGTATGGAATATGTTAAACTTGCATGAAGTTGATACAAATCTGAACCTTGTTCATTTTAAACATGACTTATTATGAGTATTGCAAAGTCTGTTGTTAATTGCGAATACAGGCGGCCGAAATGAGCTTCCTTCGCAGGGTGGCTGGGCTCTCCTTTAGAGATAGGGTGAGAAGCTCAGCCATCCGCGAGAGTAGAACCGCTGCTCCTTCTCATCGAGAGGAACCAGTTAAGGTGGCTCGGGCATCTCGTGAGGATGCCTCCTTGACGTCTCCCTGGTGAGATGTTCCGGGCACGCCCCTCTGGGAGGCAGCCCCGGGGAAGACCCAGGACACGCTGGAGGGACTATGTCTCTCGGCTGGCCTGGGAATGCCTTGGGGTCCCTCAAATGCTTCGTTATGTCAACCAAAAAAGCAAAATCTTCCAGCCATACAGTATCTGACAATACTAGCAGGCCATAAATAATATGTTAATAACAAAATGAGGCTTTGAGTCGCATGAAATCTGACAGCGGACTGTGATTGGCCCCCAGGCCAGACTTTGAACATACCTGATTTAGGATTATTGCTGATTCAGTAAAAGTCAAGTTTAATTTGTTGCATTTTTGGGGAGTAGTGACAGATTATAATCTACATACTGGTATTTTAAAATCTATGAAATCTGGCCATTATCAATCATGCTAGTGTCGTGTCTCTAGGCCAGTCTGCCGGTTTGGTTCACCTCCTGTCAAAACTGTGCTGTACTTACTGTTTCTCCTCTTAGATTCTTGTCATACACTGAGCAGAGTTTCATATCAAGGGTCTCTTTTCACCTCAGAGCTCGGTTTAACACATGTATGTAGGCTCAAAACTAGCTTGAAAGCCAACTATGGTCCAACATGCATCTTACACATATGTGATGTGAAAAACCTGAAACCTGCAGTGCACCTATGCAGAGAATAGACTTTACAGAGAGTTAGGAGACATCTTGTGTCCAGAAATTCATCTTTTGAACCGAGATTAACCCACACAGACACGGGGAGAACATGCATACTCCACACAGAAAGGCCTGAGAACCTTCTTGCTGTGAGGTAACAGTGCTAACCACTGCACCACCGTGCTGCCCTCATTCATACTGGAAGTAAAACTTGTGACTGGACTTAATCGCCAAACTGCCGTGTCAGTCCTCTTCTAAGCGGACTGCAATTAACCCTGTTAGCATTCAGAGACAGAAAACAGACGTGTGCATGCTCATATTGAACTGATTCTCTGAGAATCCTCTGTAATAAGCACAGCACAGGAGGGAGCACAGGCCTATAGTTACAGTATGGACTTGTACTAGAAGCAGAAAAAGCAATAATGTGAGCATATTAGTCGTAATAGATTGTCGGGAATGTGAAGAGGTCCTGTAAAGCAGACATTTGGACAATTTAACCATCTTTAGCTGAAAAACAACAAACAATCAATTTTCTGTCTCAGACTAATTTCATCGGGCTCCAGTGATTATAGGCCAAGGATTTTACTAATTTCCTTTGTGAGAAAACAGCCCTTTGCTCCTTAGACAAGCTAATGGCTTGGGCAGGCAGCCATAGGCGGGCATTTGGCACGGCGCTGTTAACAACGGGTAAATATTTCTCCATTGTGCAGGATGGAGTGAAAGGTGGAGGGCTGCATGCTAACGTCTGCATGCTTCAACCACAGATACAGTGAAAAGCATCATTTTAATTAGTTAATGTTCTCATGAGACATTCATTACTGTAGTCCTCAAGTTCCTTTTTTTCTTCACCTACAATACTTTCTTACACTCTAATTAATTTTTAAAAACATAAATCTTCCACAAAAGAACAACATGATTTGGCCTCAGCATTATTTTAGAAAGAATAACAATAAGTCACAGATGACCTCATTATTACATTTACATTAAGTAGAGCTTCTGTAGGTGGTAGTGTGACTCATCACTGCCATGTGAATGTTGAGATAATAACTTCCTTTGTGCTATATGCACTGACTATATGTACTCTGTTAGAAAAGGGTATAAGTGAGCCTAAACATAAAGTGGTAATGGAAGGTGCTTCGACCATTCTTTGACATGTATTTTGTGCATGCCCCTTCCTTCATTAATTTTTCCTGCTTTGATAATCCACCATTTTCTTAGAGCACCTACATGTGCATGACATGTTGAATGAGACTGCACTTTGGACCAGGAATGACAAAGTTTGGGCATAAAGTGACAATCAGATCACCTCCATCCCTTCAAAAGCATCACGCAAAGATGTGGGTATAATGCTGAATGCATACACAAAGTTCTACGCAGAAGCTATTGTGCAGAAATGTCAGATTTGAGAGATTAATACACAGTGTGATATATGCCAACTTGATAATACTTTTCATAACATTTATTAAGGGTGAAGCCTGATGCCTTGCAGAATGAGAGTTACCTAAATAAATCTGAATTCATAGACTGTATAAATCATAGCCTCTGTGACGTCACCCATATGTTTCAGAAGAGTGCTTGTACTGTTCTCTCTATGTGTTCACATAGATAAACAGCCAGCCAGACTCCTTCTCAAGAGCCGGGAAGTCAGCGTGCTTGCTCCTTTAATGACTTTGCACAGCAGTATTAAGTTCTTAATGTTAACATCGTAACCCACCAAGTATACAGCAGGTAAGTAACATTAATATAAGAGACCAGGAAACCCGGTATTTATGTTACTACTTTTATACAAACTTCGAAAATCTCATCAATAAAAATAAAAGTACACATGTAACACTTACAGCCATTGCTTTTTATCATCAGGCGATCATTACATGCTATGGCGTTTTTCTCACCGTTTACATTCTTACTCTCTGCTTCCTGTGTCTAGGCGGATTTTAAAAGAAAAGCTCTGCAATATCTATACAGCAATAAAAAAGGCTGAGTCTTTCATTCAGGGCAGAACAGTGGTTGTAAAGCTCAGCGTGAAGGGTTCTGCATGTCACCATCTTGGCCGCCTCTGGGCCAAAAGGTCAAACTGAAGATTCTCACTCTGAGCAAACAACATCAAGTGATGAAATTCGCTGCAGTTCTTACTTTAAGATGACATTTAATTCTAGCTTCACTATTGGAAACAAATCTCCATACAAACACTTTATTTCCTATTCAGGCTAATTAATGACGTCTTTCCAAGTGGTTTGGATATGACTGGACAACTACATACAAAGAGTATAACACTATATGTCAGGCAACAGAACTAAATAAGAGATTTCAGGTATATTTAATGAAAGGTGTTCAAATGTTCTAAATCCAGTTTCTGTCATTCCCACTCTGCGACTGATTTGCAGGTGAATACTGACGGGGAGCAGAGCCAGTGTCATGCCAGAACAACACATTTCCAACTAGTTGCTGATGAGAGCTTGGTGAAATAAAAGGCTGAAAGACAGATGACTTGCTAGTTTTTGATCATAAGTAATGTAATCAGATCAAATGTGTACAGCTGTCCATATTTACTGTTACGACCCGGCTCGTTAGGAGAGCCGTAACATAGAAAGGGATAAGAACTAAAAAGAAAAATGACACTTGTTTCAGGTTCGTCCGTTTATTTTCTTAATTTAACAAAAGGTGGTGAGGGAAAATGGAACAAATAGGGCACACGAGTGCTGTTTAAAAGAACAAATAAATAAAACAAAAAGAGAACTCTACCAGAGCCTATTCTATACTAAGTCACTGAACAAAACCAGAAACAAAAACCTCACTATTTAATCTACTTTTATCAATAACCAAAAAACATCGAAAACAGCACCCCTTAATCTAATAAATCTAACAAAAAATCTCTTCATGAGTAATCAGTATTTAAATCAAAACTAAACCCTGCCCAATCCCAGAACTTCCAACACCAACCTTCTCAAAACACAAAATACAAGGCGAGCTTACAGAATTACACCAAACACAAAAGCCACCACGATGCTCAGGCGGCTGCAGTTTAAATGCCCCGGGCCAGGACAATTGGACACAGTGGATTGGCTGGCCGGGAGAGGATGCAGAGGGCGTCGCACCAATCCCAATCCTCTTGGTTTCAAGGAACCAATCCATTAACAGCCCCCGCACACCTGCATTTACCTACTGGGATAGACACAAGAGACCTAATGGGGTGAAACGGCGGCGGCAGTAACACCCCTCCCCATAAAACACAAAATCACTTTTTTTTTTCACACACGAAACGAGTCATATTTTCTAAACCTGTTTATGAAGGACATTTCACGGGGTACTTCAGGTACCATCTAAATGAAAAACATACGGAGTGACCACTACGGACAGACAAATGACCGAAGACACTAACGATAACGAAGGCTGGAGGTGCCAGCAAAACCATGAGGGACTTACGTAACTGATTCCCTCAGCCTGGCTTACCTGAGTCCCTGCAATAACGTTGTGCACCTTGGCCAGGCTCAACATTACGAATACTAGGAAAAATTTAGCAAACATAACACACACCCGAGTTGCCATACGAGGCAAGTCTAGCTTGGCAGGACGCACCAACTCAGCGTCTCTTTCGCGTGGAGACTGGGTTGAAATCTCAGGCCCGCCACAAGAATTAACACACAGAGGGAAATTATTCTTCTCTTCTCTACCCGTCTGTGCAGCACGATCGGCGGAATCCGAATCTAATACAGGAGTTACTTTATCTCCTGCTACGTCATTTCCCATTAAAATTACCACATCCCTAATGGGCAGTTCGGGGCACACGGCGACAGGGAAGAAGCCAGTTATCAGTTTACTGTCTATGTGTACGCGATGTACAGCTCTGGGCGTGCGACCCATCTCAACACCGCGTAACATCGTCCCAAAACCACATGAAGACTGCCTCGAAAACTGTAACACTGAGGAAAGGATGACTGACTGGGACGCACCAGTGCCCCTCAAAATGCGCACCAGGCGCTGGTCTGTCGAGTCACCGTCAGTGACACTAAGCCTTAAAAAATGAAAGGTTTATAGCCCTCGTCACCACTCTTAAAGCTAACGTTCTTAATGCCGGTGTCCGACACGGCTCAGTTTGAGACTGTTGCTCTTTACGTTTTAACAACAAACAGTTGGCAATTATGTGTCCAGATCTATGGCAGTTTGTTTGTTATTTAATTAACTGTGAGCTGTCTTCTTCAGTGAGTGCTGCTGGCTGCTGAGCACCATGGCAGGGAAATTTAGCTTGGAGGAATTTATAGTGCATCCTACGATTGAACAAGTACATGGTTGTAGGAAAGATGAGTTAGCGGAGATAGCTGTCCTCTTCAATATTCCCATTACCAAAGCCATGTTAAAAAAATAAATTAAAGAGCGACTGATGAGTGGATTGGTGGAACAAGGAGTGATTGCTTTGACTAAGCAGGTGAGGTCTGTGTCTCATCTCGGTTCCTCTGCAGAAGCAGAGTGAACCCCGTACTGGAACTCCCTCCGATGCTGGGCAAGTCTCTCAGGCAGGTGAGCGGGGGAAGACACCGTTCACACTGCCTAGGTATGATCCTTCTCCACAGAGTGGCACGGGTAATAGCAAGGCCCGGCTTAGAGTCCGCCTAGCTCGGCTACAGCTGGAAGCTCGTGAGCGGGAGATACAATCCCAGCTCCAGCTCCAGCTAGAGATAAGGAAAGCCGAACTCCAGGTTGAGACTGACAGGGCGGTGAGACTGCGACAGCTCGAGCTTGATGCCTCTGACGCGGGGCGGAGTGCCCCTAGTGCCTCAAGTATGTCACCCCCTTCCGCCACTTCCACCCGTTCACCTAATATAGCATTTGGCATCAGTAAGCATGTGGCCTTAGTACCTGTATTTCGGGATAGTGAAGTGGACCCATATTTCAATGTATTCGAGAGGATAGCGGCTGCGTTGCAATGGCCACCTGAAGTATGGACACTCCTGCTTCAGTGCAAAATGCATGGGAAAGCCCAGGATGCTATAGCTGCACTCCCCGTTGAAGATAGTCTAGACTATGAAACTGTCAAGACTGCTATTCTGAAAGCGTACGAACTTGTGCCTGAAGCGTACCGACAGAAGTTTAGAAATAACAAAAAAACTCCTGCTCAGACTTATATTGAGTTTGCCCGTGAGAAGGGGACTCTATTTGATAAATGGTGTGCCACCTGGACAATTGGACACAGTGGATTGGCTGGCCGGGAGAGGATGCAGAGGGCGTCGCACCAATCCCAATCCTCTTGGTTTCCAGGAACCAATCTGTTAACGGCCCCCGCACACCTGCATTTACCTACTGGGATAGACACAAGAGACCTAATGGGGTGAAACGGCGGCGGCCGTAACATTACCACAGTGGGATTACACTCTGAGCTGTAGCTGCTGATTCAGAGCACTGACATTGACACTTTTTTGTGGCTAATATCGCAGATACTTGTGTTTCGACAGTTTACCGCACAGTGTGATCACGTCGATAGGCTGATCTGACAGTGAGTACAACACCAGCAGAGTTGGGTAACTGCTGATGGAGTGCTCATTTTGACAACCCGTATTAAAGGAAGTATATGTACAAATGTAATCTAGTTTGCGGCAGATTCGAGGCAGCGTTACCCTGAAAAATACAAACTGTTTTCATGTGCAGACTTTGCCGGGTTTGCCGCCGTGCTCTGCCTCGCCTGCAGCTTCTCAGCTTGTTTCATTATGTCAGGGTGTAGCAAAACAACCCTGTAGCAATCATAATCCTGTAGTCTGTAGCAGCCTTTGGAAAACTCCAAAGAAATTCCATTCCTGTGCTTTCAAAGACAGGTTTTCACACTTCAGAGATGGCTGACTTAGTAGCTGCAGGCGAGTGCCGGGAACCCACACAGCATCCGAACTACAGAGGAGAAATAATGCAGTCCTCTGGACAGAAGGCAAAAAATATTTGCTTAGGAGCTGCAGCAGCAGACACGGGGGGAAGTTCTTTAACCTTGATGTAATCGCCTGGAGTGACAGAGCTTCTCACACGTCTCTAAAGTGAATTGTGGATTAGTCTGCATTCTGATGTGTGCACAAGCTGTTTTCTTTCCTTTTCCAAAGGCTGTCAGAAATGTATGCTGCTCTGAGATTCTGCCTCTGTGGTCAAGTATTCAGGACTTAAGTGCTGTAGACTGAAGCTTGTCACAGAACTACTTCACTGTCAATATCTGAGATGCAGATAAACACATGTGCACATGATTTCTTATAGTGTATGCAGAGCCTCCCACTAACTTTCACAAGTGTAATTATAATTTAATGTATGTACTGTACACACACGTACACACACTCCCGTCAGCTCGCACTTCTCTGCAGCTCTTAATCCCCCTCACACACGGTGCAGCTCAGCAGTCTGCCTCAGCTCACTCACACTATCTGTCTTTTTTAGCCTTGTTGATGTTCAAGCGTGCATACTGATTGCATTGCCATGTGACGTAGGCCTTTACCGTCACTCCATTCGGATCAACAGGTCAAAAGCGAGTGTGTGGGTGGATAGTTGTTGCCTCTGCTGCTGCTGCTGCCGTGGCATGTGTCCCCACATCCTTTTGTGAATCCAGATAAGCACTGGCTTTGAGACGGCACATTTCAAAACACAGATTAGCGCTCAGCGTTCACAACAACACTGCTGCCGGCTGAGTGCATTTCTCTCAACCTGTCATCAAAGAAATTCTCAGGCGAGGGGTGGGAAAAAAAAATTATCAAGGTGTCACAATAAAATGCCTGCATGTCAACTCTCAAAAGAAGAAAAAATGTTTTGGGATTCAAAAGGATGATTTATTACTGAGCCATGTCACCATCGAAAAGCAACCATTTATGTTGCACTTACTAATGCCACTTTAATGGGCTCGCAATAACGATGAAATCATGAATCACAAATTCGGGGGTAGGTGTGTGTGGGTCTGTTTAGCTTTTGAGCATTGTGACACACACCCAGTGACAAACAATAACAAGCATGACAATAATAATCTATTATTTGCTTTCTTGCCAAGAGTTAAATGACAAAAATCAATAACACACTCCATTAGCTTACCTTAGCTAGCCTGGCTTTGTCCAAATTTCACAAAAGCACCAAAAGCTTGAAAACGCACTAATTGCCCCTCTGTCATGTTTTTTTTTTTTTTTTGTGATTTAATGCTGCCAGTTTGAGAGTGTAAATATGGCCAGCTGTACACGTGTATTTATTATAATTACATCCTGATCCAATATGCCTGTGGAGTAAACACAAACACTCCTCCGGTGGCAGCACAGCTAACAAACTGAGCTAACATTAGCTAACAGCAGCTACATTGTCAGCAGTTTACTTCACTGTCCATCAGGAAATTCTGTGAATCACAGAGAGTTGAGGTGGAGCAGCCAGAGAACAATCTTTCCCTCTTCCTCTGTTATTTGAGCTGACCTTTGACCTTTTCCCAGTGGGTTTGGTCTGGTGTTCACAGACTGATAACGTTGTCGGTTTCCAGTGTTCTTTCAGTCTCTAGTCCAGAGCTAGACACTGCAATAAAACACTAAGTTATTTTAAGCAGGGATCAAATTCTTCTTCGGTCAGATTCAGACTTGATCTGGCGCTGCATTGAAAACCAGGGTTTTTCCATTGATTTCAACAGGGGTGCCGCATTTTGGCTCCGGCAGTGAAATAAACCACAACTTCAACAGATTCAACTTTTGGAGTAACGCGACCTGATTGCATGCTGTGGTTTTGAATCCAATGATAAGACTCATCAAACCAACCCTTCCACAATCAGCCTGAAATATCACTGAAACCAGACATTATCCAGGTGGAGTTCATGGACTAAACCATGGCATGGTTTATTTCATGTACACAGCTTCAAAGTCTAAACACACCTGCAGCTCCTCCTCCCACCCCACATCCCCTCATACACATCATCGCACAACCCTGCGTTGAATCACCACAACACCTGATTTGGTCTGAATAGGGCCTTAAAGTTCCAAAAAGGCTTAGGCCAGCCCTGCTGATGCACAGGCAGTTTGATGTTGGGTTAGCAGTTTCCCGGGAAAACAAATACTTGCAAAAGCCTGTGATTTGTGTATTTGAGCAGTGACATCATAAAGAAGTAATGCAAGTTTATCTGCATCATTTATGTCTGTAAGTGGCTATCTGTTCACAACTTACAACTTTTAAGTTGCTATTTAATCTGTCGTGTATTTGAATCATAGCTGAATAGAAGCAGCCAGACTCCTCTCCTCAGAGCAGCACATATCCAGGCACTGACGTCAGCAGATTTCAGTCTAATGGATCCCTCCCACTGCTCTGCAGCCTCCCAGTTTCCTGGAGAAACACTGCTGCCGGTCATGCAAAGCAGTCAGTGTGCAGTCTTTTCCAAATGTTTTAGTGCTCTTACGTCCAGTGGATGTGACCATCTGTCGGCATCGGCCCACTGCCCTCTCCCAGGTCTCATTATGTTGGCGTGGCGCTGAATATCAAACCAATGCCATGCCACCTGCCGGAGCAACCACTGAGCCATAGTATACACTGGTACACACTGAGAGAGACAGGTGCGCATGTAAACATGCGAAGCATACATTTACTCATGCATTGTTTAGATGTAGGGTCACTCAGTAGAAGAATAAAGGCACACGTGTCTTTGGTGAAAGAAACTGAACTTGGATCTGTTTTCATTGCGTGAACAGTGCTGATGCATGTTAGGGACTGATTTTACACCACATTAATTACAGTGTGCATGTGCTGTGTTGTTTTTTCCCACCATACTATATCAACTGAAATGAAAGGAAACATATGGCTCAATGGAATGTGATGAAAACATTTAAGGAAATCAGACATATTTGAATAATGGCATTAATTGAGTAGAATAAGATAAATCATGCAAAGCCTGAGGGGACAGGCTTATAGAGCTTGAGCCTGTCAGACAGATGGAACAAAATCTACAATAAAAATACATTTTGATTGGTAGTTAAATGTTCATGAAATACATGAAAACATGAGTAATATGATGCTGTAATATAAAGATTTATCTTTCTGTGAGCAAATCTCATAAGAAGCGCAAAACCAGCAATGTGTTAAGATCATGTGCTCAGTACTTTGCCTTGACTTCTTACCCAGCTCTGAGCCTGTAGGTTCTACTGAATAGTGATGTGTCGGTCACGAACAAGCCTGTTCAAAGAGCCCTTATAAGTGAGTGATGGGAGCTGGTTCACGTCTGTGAGCCGTTTTATTTATTTATTTGTAAAACAATATGGTGCACTATGGGCGAGATGGGACGATGAGTGATGGTAGAAAAAGAAGCAGCATTTGGAGGCATTTTAATAATTGTGAAAGCACAAAGGCAGAATGCAGAATAATGCAGAATTTCCACACACAGCTGGTCCTTGTAGTTTTTAGCAAACTATCAGAGTACATAAGTTTGAAGCAGGTGCAGTGGAGAACAACAAACTCCATGTCTTTAATGGAGTCTTTCCCACAGAGATTGTGTTGCACAGTACATGCACAATGCGGCACTAATACAGCAAAACAGTGTGACTGGACAGGCCTGACAGACAACTGGACCCACAGAGCAGATCAGAGACTGACAGCAGGCGCGCAGATAGGTTTGAGAAACTGGGGGGGACGAAGCTGCCCCCAATGCCCCCCCCCCCCCTCAGGCTGCCAGCCTGACACCCACTCTCACACTATAGTGCTCCTAAGTGCTGTCCAAAAAATCCCCACCATAGAACACAAAACATTACAGTAGCAGCTTTTTAAGAATGAATACATGAACATGGCTCAGCGGTAAGAATTCCTTGCGAGTAGTCACATGAAATGGAATAATGCAAACACCATGGACCCCTCTCAACTGACTGATAATGAAACCATCGGTCCTGCTAGCCTACAAGGCTGTGTAGATACTATTGTCAAAATCGCGCAGAAGTGGTGAATTGTACACTTGAGACACACGGCCATCGCTTTAAGTGTTTGTTTTAAGTGTGTGAGTTTTTAGAAGAATATAGATACAAAAATGCCCGTCTGTATTAGCACAATAAAAATACAATTTAGCGCAAATGAGCAGAACCTTCTTCAGGGAATGCTTCAAAACAACCAAATGAGCTCAAGTCAATGTGTCGCAGCAGTGGGCAAAATGAATAACCAAACGTCCTACCTTAAAACGTTGTCTTGATACCATGACTTCTTGCGATTATTCCATTTTAATCCACAGGACACAACTGCACTGCTAGCGAGCCATGTTGACTAAGCTACCATTCCATTGCTACTTCACATCTGGATCCTGTGTAGGCAATATAAAAATAGTCTTTTGCTTTTTTGTTGTCCTTCTCATCATGCCATGCCGTGCTGAACGTGCAGCTAGCTGTCCAAGTGATCAGTTGGTAACCGTGGCAACCAAAGTCGACGACGACTCCACACTCTTTGCTGCACAGTCCAAACGAGTCACTTGCTTGATGCGTACGCGTTGTTACACACAACGCATGCACATCAGCACACACCTCAGTAAACCAAATATTATGTTAATTCATATTTTGGTTTCCTCGTGATGCTTGAATCAGAAGATTTGAAGAAGACAAAGTTAAAAAAAAAAAAAAAAAAAAAAAAAAAACGTTAAGCTACATAAAAGTGGGTGGGACGGATCTACGGTCATTCAAAAGTTCAAAAAGGTATCTGCGCCCCTGACTGACAGGTGTAGTAAGGCGGTTTATTGACAGTCCGGATTCGGTACACAAAAGGCAGTCAGCGGGGCAGAAGTACAAAATCACGAGGCAGGAAGAAAGTCCGAGAACAGGCAAGGGTCAAAAATCCAGAACACGGAGCAGACAGGCAGAGTTACAGGACGCTAGGCAAAACGGGTCGAAGAAACAACAGGTTGGTACACGAGGAAACTATGATGAAAACGCCAGAGAGCTACCACAAGGAAGAAGACAATCTAACAAGGACACACTGGGGACATAGAAAAGTAGATTATGGCCATATAGTCTGAAGAAGAGCAGACTATGATTTGCACTTGTAAAACCCGTAATTCGCAACTTGTGAATGCGCATCTCGCAACTTGTGAATGCGCATCTCAGAGTTTGTAAGTGTAACTTCAGATCCACACACTGCAAAAAGCAAACTGCAAGCAATTTCACAACTTGTGAAAGGCACTTCGAATTTGCACTTGTAACTTCAGATCTGCAAAGCTGCACAACATGATTTGCATGCACAGGTTCCTATTTGCTCGCTCAGTTGCGTCATCCTTCTCACGTGATTTTTGGCACGATTCACTCGGATGATTTGAAGGAACGATTTGCGCGCAGAGACCAGGAATGCCTGTTCTACCACTCTTGTCCAAGAGGTGGCAGTGGTGGTTTTGGATAATATATCAATAAACGGCTCAGTGGTGGTGGTGGTGCTGGGCCAAGACATATATACAAGACGCCGCATGGAGCGGGGTGGTCGTTGGTCGCGATAAACTGCGCGCAACCGTATTGGTTCGGGCGTCTCGCCGTAAACTAATACAAGGAAATGGACTGAACTTCATAAAGCGCCTTTCTACAAAGTTCTTTAAGTTAATGTCTTTATACACCATTCACACACACACTAATATATCTGGGAAACAAACAGGCACCAAAAAACAACGTATGTAACTTTTTAAAGTGATGAATAAATGTTTACTCCTTTATGTAAGCACCAAACCAACGTATGTATTTTTCTAATGCTGAGTGTTTACAGCTACTAATGTGTGTAACACTGTTACTGTGATGATAATATTGAAATATTTATATATAACATTTAATCTGTGTCTATAATAACCACACCTAAATGTAGATGTGACATGAGGGTTTTCTGAATAAAGAGCACAACACACATAATATAATAATATAATACATATATATATATATCTACATATATATATATAATAGTATATATATATATATATATATATAGATATATATATATATATATATATATATATATAATTTATATACATACATACAAAAAATACATACATACATACACACACACACACACACATATATGTGTGTGTGTGCTCTTTATTCAGAAAACCCTCATGTCACATCTACATTTCAGGATGTGGTTATTATAGACACAGATTAAATGTTATATATAAATATTTCAATATTTATCATCACAGTAACAGTGTTACACACATTAGTAGCTGTAAACACTCAGCATTAGAAAAATACATACGTTGGTTTGGTGCTTACATAAGGAGTAAACATTTATAATCATCACTTTAAAAGTTACATACGTTGTTTTTTGGTGCCTGTTTGTTTCCCAGATATATTAGTGTGTGTGTGAAT
Organism: Larimichthys crocea; assembly: GCF_000972845.2. Lineage (NCBI taxonomy): Eukaryota > Metazoa > Chordata > Actinopteri > Sciaenidae > Larimichthys > Larimichthys crocea. Next base: position 807,713 of record NW_020861191.1, read on the forward strand.
GGGTGTATAAGAGACATTAACTTAAAGAACTTTGTAGAAAGGCGCTTTATGAAGTTCAGTCCATTTCCTTGTATTAGTTTACGGGCAGATCTGCCCGAACCAATATGGCGGCGCCGTTTACGTATCGCGACCAACGACCAACCCGCTCAATGCGGCGTCTATGTATATATGTCTATGGCCAGCCACCCACCACCACCACTGAGCCGTTTATTGATATATTATCCAATAACCACACTGCCACCTCTTGGACAAGAGTGGTAGAACAGGCATTCCAGGTCTCTGCGCGCAAATCGTTTCCTTCAAATCCATCCGAGTGAATCGTGCCAAAAATCACGTGAGAAGGATGACGCAACTGAGCGAGCAAATAGGAACCTGCGCATGCAAATCATGTTGTGCAGCTTTGCAGATCTGAAGTTACAAGTGCAAATTCGAAGATGCGCTTTCACAAGTTGTGAAATATGCTTGCAGTTTGCTTTTTGCAGATGTGTGGATCTGAAGTTACACTTACAAACTCTGAGATGCGCGTTCACAAGTTGCGAGATGCGCATTCACAAGTTGCGAATTACGGGTTTTACAAGTGCAAATCATAGTCTGCTCTTCTTCAGATATATGGCACTAATCTACTTTCATAGAGACAGGCTTAAATACACATGAGGGGAGGAGCAAACGAGACACAGGTGAAAACAATAGGCAATCACAGGGAGTAAAGACACCAGGAAAGAAACACAAAAAGGAAGTGAGGGAAACCAAAATAAAACAGGAAGTCTACCCACAAACTAAAAGCCTGACATGACTAGGATATGCAGCTAAATCATTCTCTCTGATATTATAATGTATACACATTTATTGTTTGTCTACCCCCTAAAGTAACTTTTCTGCGATAAAATAACAGATTTTAATTCATGTTGATGCTACGCTGACTTGTAATCAGGTGAATTGTGTCCCATTCCCACTCTACACCAGGGGTGCAATCACCTGAGAGAAGTTTGTAACAATTTTGGTGTGTCACACCAAAAGTCCCATGTCATCAGCTATTTGGTGAAACTGGATCATATTATATGGAAAAAATGTTTTCTGCTTTTCCCTCCGACTGCTCTCTGTGATTTACAGAGTTTCCTGGTGGACAGTGAAGTAAACTGTTCCTGGCTGATGTCAACTCAGTATGTTAGCAAGGCTATTAGTGTTTGTAGAGCAGATGTTTCAGACCATCAGGAAGAGATGTTCAGGTCCTAGGTTGAGGTAATGCAGAATTCAAGCTGGGCAGGTGGGCAATGTACAGTAACAGTGACCTCTATGGACATGACACAGGAAAAAAGAGTGAAGAGGACAAAGCTAAAAAGACAACACGAGAGACAAGAGAAGAGGCTGACTTTTAGTGGTTGGTGAGAGCTTGGTGAAATAAAAGGCTGAAAGACAGACGGCGAGCTGGGCTGACTGCTGTTGGACTAGTCAGTGATATTAGCTGCTGCTGTGTCTGCTGTTGGTGACCTGGTTGATGATTGGCTGTTAGCAAAGTTCTCGACTTTGATTTGGTTTTTGATCATAAGTAATGTATTAGAACAAATAATAACAGTTCCAGCAGTTACATGGATCTTTTATTTTGTGTTCAAAAGTGACCAAAGTGTTTCCACATTTCAAATGGAATCCCAGCCAGTGGCAGACATTAAGTATAACTACAGAAACATCCAATCCTCTCACTGATGGTGTTGTTTGTTTATGTGGCTCATATAGAGGCATCAGTATTCGATTGAGACTGTTTCATAAGCACTTAAAACTCCCCGCAGTATGTTGAAAATTGATAAAATGCTTTTACTTCCTAGCTAAAGTAGGGACATGTGTCATTCTGAGAATTTGTGGCCAATTAGGACTAATTTCCTTCTCTGGGACAATGATAAATATGGACCATGGCCACCATCATTTCGGAGCCTTTTTACAACACAGTTAGCATAAAAACACTTTCATTCAGAGCCAGACATGATTGAATTTATTTAATATGAAAGAGGAACAATTTTCTCTGAGAAAGAAGAGAAGAATGTTTCTTTAAAGTCTGTTTCCCTTTATGTATGCATATACTATATACGACATATATATATTTATATATATGACAAGGATGCTGTTATAATAACAGGCTCACTGTGCACATGGAGAATGATACTGCAGCTTCACAAAGAAATGCAAGGTCAATTAATTGCTTCTTATTCAGGCCATCGATTCCATAAAGTGGTTTGGCTGAAAGGGCAATTTCAGAAACCGATCCTGACAGTTAACTTTGGCTCAACCTTCGAGGCAATTTAGAACTGCTTAACATGCGTCAATAGGAAATATTTATCTTCATATGAATTAATTGCATGATGCAAGAAATCAATATTTGTGACTTATCTTTCTGCCGCTCCTGAGCTGTCATGTGTTTTCAGAGACAAAGAGATCACAGGAGACTGAAGCTTCCTCGCTTAAATTCACACAGTGCCCATGTTTTATTCTTTAATATCCCTCTCCTCTCCTCTCCTCTTCAGTTTCCACATCTTTAAGTGCAGATCTGAAAGACAATCCCAGGAGTGATTAGAAACTGTTAAGGCAGAGGAAGCTCTGTGGCAGATTTTGCTTCATTTCCCCAGCATCACTCTGTCTTTATGTATCTATTAATATTCTGAGGCTGTTGCCCAGAACAGAGGAGGAAACTAGTGCCCTTAGGTTAGTTGTCTAATCAGTCCAACAAAGATACAGGCACCAGGGAGACAAGGGGAGACCTAACTTACTCTCCTGGCAGTCTGGGAGGTCTCAGTGTGTCTGTGTGTTATGAATGATTTACTGAGCGGGGGCAGACTCAGTGTTCTGAGGCCTAAGGCAAACACAGGTACAGGGCCTTCTTACCTGCTCCTCTAACCCTTTTCTCTTCCTCTTGTGTTTTTTCTCTGCTCAGCTCAATTGATCTACTGCAAAAGTTTCTGTGATCTATCCTGAGAAGTAAAAAGTACAACAAAGACATCCTCTACTCATAAATCCATTTCAGGCCGCATCCTCTTAGAAAAGAATGTATCAGACTTCAGGTATAAGTATGTTTTGTTCATCATGTGCACGGGATGTGCTGCCATCATCACCATTAGTGCCAACATCACGAAGAACCTGTTGCGTCAGTGGCAGTGGAAGCAGTGCTTTGCTTTTTGTACTTCAGACGTGTAGAATGAAGCAATCATGTTGACACTGAAGCAAATTCTGAGAGTACACAGACACACAGATGTGTGGCTCTGCACATGTGATGCTCTGGAACAAAACTCGGCAGGATTCAGATAAAAAGTGGAACAAGGATAAACTTTTGTGCCTAACTTACTGTCAGCTTGCCCGAGCGGTCCGGAGGCAAAACACGAGAATGATTCTCCAGGTGGTAATGTATGTGTGTTTATTCCACACATACAAATCAAACACTTTACAACAATAATGATGATAATGATGATAATCCTCACAATCCAATACTCCAATCTCCTTCCAATACAAACTCCACAACTCGCTACACCAACAAACATTTCTCCGTCCCTTTTATCAATTTCCCCTTAATCACATGACTAATTAGTTCAAACCATTGATAGGTATTTTTACATATTTACACAATAAACCATAAACATTTACATAAATACATAAATACAATATATACAATATAAACACCTATTTACAAACCCATATACCATTAATAAACACCAACAAATACATACACATGACATGAATATATGAACATGAACCTATTTACATAACCCCACACAAACTCCCCTACTCCCACTTACTGCTGTCCTCCAGAACCATACATAAGGGCCACGTTCCCCGGGGACCTGTTTTGACGTGACCCCATGTGAAGACAGAGCAGCAGGTTGTGGTAAGTTTACCTTTGCGTTGTTACGCCCTAGCTCAATCCACAATATACTTTTAACGAGTCTTCATACTCGTGTTTTTAGTCTGTGTGTCTGTGTTTTGTGTGTTCAGGCGGTTGAGCAGCGGGCGACTACGAGGCGGACTGGCCCCGCGTCCCGTGCCATGTGTCTCCGCCTCCGCTGGAAATGCACACCTGAATATGATTACCCAATAAATGTTCTTTCTACACATCTCCTATGCGTCCTTCTTACAATATGTGCATGCATATGGGGGTAACCATAGACATATATACATAGACGCCGCATTGAGTGGGTTGGTCGTTGGTCGCGATACGTAAACGTCGCCGCCATATTGGTTCGGGCAGATCTGCCCGTAAACTAATACAAGGAAATGGACTGAACTTCATAAAGCGCCTTTCTACAAAGTTCTTCAAGTTAATGTCTCTTATACACCCATTCACACACACACTAATATATCTGGGAAACAAACAGGCACCAAAAACAACGTATGTAACTTTTAAAGTGATGATTATAAATGTTTACTCCTTATGTAAGCACCAAACCAACGTATGTATTTTTCTAATGCTGAGTGTTTACAGCTACTAATGTGTGTACACTGTTACTGTGATGATAAATACTGAAATATTTATATTTAACATTTAATCTGTGTCTATAATAACCAGATCCTGAAATGTAGATGTGACATGAGGGTTTTCTGAATAAAGACACACACACACACACACACACACACACATATATATATATCTATTATATATATATATATCTTATATATATCTATATATATATATATTATATATATATATATATTATAATATATACATACATACCTACATACATACATACATACATACACATACATACACCACACACACACACACACACAACACACACACCATACACCACATATATATATATATATATATGTGTGTGTGTATGTGTATGTATGTACACGTTAGTGCTCTTTATTCAGAAAACCCTCATGTCACATCTACATTTCAGGATCTGGTTATTATAGACACAGATTAAATGTTAAATATAAATATTTCAATATTTATCATCACAGTAACAGTGTTACACACATTAGTACCTGTAAACACTCAGCACTAGAAAAATACATACGTTGGTTTGGTGCGGGGGGGGGGGGGGGGGGGTGTTCGCAAATGGGCGCAAATGTGGCCAGGACCGGCGCTGGTTACATACGTTGTTTTTTGGTGCCTGTTGGTTTCCCAGATATATTAGTGTGTGTGAATGGCTGTATAAGAGACATTAACTTAAAGAACTTTGTAGAAAGGCGCTTTATGAAGTTCAGTCCATTTCCTTGTATTAGTTTACGGGCAGATCTGCCCGAACCAATATGGCGGCGCCGTTTACGTACGATTCAGCGCTCAATGCGGCGTCTATGTATATATGTCTATGGGGGTAACGGCGAGCCCGTCGTTACACTTACCCACAACAGCTCAATCTCCATGACAATGTAGCAGACTTCTTTCAGTTTCTGTCCAAATGTGTGGGAAATTCTTACATCACCAACAGGAGCTGGTGCAAAGAGCTGACACTTTCCATCCACTACCTTTGTGTAAATATTAAGAGTTAATTCATTACATCAGCACTATAGTTTCAACAAGATGATACCACCAGTGGAAGCTCAACCAGCACACAGCACAACTGATGCTGAGTGAAGTGAAGTATCGATCAGAGGGTGTGGTGATTAACAAACCCACTCTCAGTCACATGACTAGTCCCGCAGTAAGGTGACACTTGATGAAATCATATCGCACATACTTCACGTTTTGTGGCTGATTAGTTTTGGATTTCAGGATTTATATTCAATGCTTGTGTCTTTTGTCTGTGTTTCACACACATACACACACACAGCACTCCAGTCTTGTCTGCTTCTTTGCATTGATGAGAATAATAAAGGTCTTTTCATTAGTGTGTAATTACCTGAAAATAAGAATTATTATGCCTATACTGACTATTGCATACAATTTTTTTCGTGCCCCTTCTCTGTAAGTGGCTTTGGATAAAAGTGCCAGCTAAATGACTAAATGTAAATGAGTAAGTATGAGGCGAGTGGGTTGCACTACAACCTGCATACTCTTTGCATGAACTACGTCATACTGTATCTATGTTAGGGGTGGGCGATATATCGAATATACTCGATATATCGCGGCTTGTTCTACGTGAGATGTATGAAATGACTATATCGCGACCATCGAGTACTTGTCACGTAAATGTTTTAAGCCGTTGGCATTTAATTCTCCGGAGTTTTGCCTGTGTCACTCACTCCTGGTGCTGCTCACAGCACGCAGCACACTGCCCCGCCCACCCAGAAAAATCCCCTGCGCGCATGCGTACTTTTTGTATCAGGTGAGGAGAGAAGTGAAGAGCCCGAGCGAGTTAATTGAAGATGGAGACGGACGACTTGGTTCCGAAGAAAAACAACTGCGGTCACGCCAGCCGTCTCTCGTTTTCGCGTGGTCACGTCAGCTGCTCCAATATTTGCGCCCTTATTGCGACTTTATGGCAAAAACTTTGAGAAAACTGGGAAAGTCAGCGCTAGCTTACTGCAGCGTGTGGACACTTCCGATTTTCAAAATAAGACGTGGATGTTAAATTTATTAAAGGTTTATTTATAAAATATGAAGAATGGTTAAAATTTGATTTAAAAAAGTGTGTCTCATAAGCCAAGTATGATCCTGCACTGCTTCAGTGCTCATATGTACATTATGAAATATATTAAAAATTCATAAAAAATATGACAAGTGTTAAAATGCTATAAAAAGAGGTGTGTCTCATACAGCAAGTGTAAATCTACTGTTCTACATTGATTCTGAGCAATTACAATGCTATCAAGGTAATAATGACATTATTATTTATTAGAAATAAACAATACAAAACAACAACAACAAAAATATCGAGATATATATCGTGTATCGCGATATAGCTTAAAAATATCGAGATATTGGTTACAGGCCATATCGTGCAGCCCTAATCTATGTCATCCACTTGTGTGAGTTCTCAGCATTCACACCTGGTGAATATAAAATCTAAATGTCACACCACAATTCAGTCTTTGAGTTTTCCCTCCTGCAACCTGTTGAATGCTGATTTGAAAAAAATAAACACTTTTGCTAAAGGTCAGTTTTGACTGCAACTTTTTTAGGAAGTTGTGTATTCTTGGGCCACAGCCTCCCAGAAAGTTCCTCCCTCTGAAGTACTTCCTGATGGCACAGGAACTGTCTGGGTTGACATTACTGAGACTGCCACATCATGCATAGAGCAAGTGAAGTGAAGTGAAGGGACCAGGGATCGGACGTTCTTCTAATGTCACTCATGTAAAACCACTGATAAAAAAAACAAAAAACTGAAAATGAACACAAAGAGTGAGACAGAGTGATCCAAAGAACTGAAACTCACATTGTTACTTCTTTTTCACATCATTTTCAGTTTCCATTTCCAGCTCTGTAAGTGTGCATTCAAAGTCCCAAAGACCAACACGACACTCGGTGTTCCTGTTTCTCAACACAAAGCCATCGTCCTTTAATCTGACATCAGTCATGAACTGTTTGTTTCTCACTCATCTGATTGTTTTAGGTTTGATATATTTTATAACCTTCTTTCCTGAGATTAGCTGATGTCAAGTTCGGAGAATGTGTGAGTAAAGTGTGAGGAGAGAAGCGCACTTAAGACTGTGATTTATGAAGCTCATATTATCTGATTATAAATGCAAAGGAGAAAAACTGCAGGTTGGTCTTAGAATGTCACTCTGTGCGTAATCCTTTATGATCTCTTCCTCACAGTCTCAGAGTGGTTTGACCTGCAGGAGACTAAGAACTGAATTTCAGTCACACAAAAAAACAATGTCATCTGCCTCAAAATGTACTTTAAAGGTCCATTGTGTAGAATTTAGTGGCATCTAGTGGTGAAGTTTGCAGATTGCAACTGTCTGAATACCCTTCACCTCCCCCTCTTGTTTTAAGCATGAAGCATTGAGGAACTACAGTGGCTATGGCAATGTGAAAAGTCCTATGTAGAGCCAGTGTTTAGTCTGTCCCTTCCGGGCTGCTGTAGAAACATGGTGGACTCAATGGAACAGGAGTTGCTCCCTCTGTAGATGTACAGTGTCATTTAAAGGTAACATTGACATAACAATTTTCAGGTGATCATACACTCATGAAAACATAGTGAATATAATATTCCATTTCTGTCAATCTGTCCCAATATCATAATAATAAATAATAATAAATTTTATTTGAAGGCGCCTTTCTGACACTCAAGGTCACCGTACACATCACATTTAAAAACAGCATAAAACATTTGAAACACATAAAAACAACATCAATAAAATCAAAATCAATAAAAACAAGAAAGGAGAAAATGTGCATGCAGAGATGATGTCATGGTGGATAGGCGGTTGTGAACAGGTATGTTTTAAGTTGGGATTTGAAGAGGGTGAAAGAGTCCGTGTTTCTGAGTGTGGGTGGTAATGAGTTCCAGAGTCGGGGAGCAGAGCGGCTGAATGCTCTGCTCCCCATGGTGGTGAGGCGGGCGGAGGGAACAGACAGGTGTATGGATGAAGAGGATCTGAGGGCACGGGAGGGTGTTTGAATGTGAATGAGATCTGACAGATACGGAGGGGCGAGGTTGTGGATGGCCTTAAATGTAAGTAGTAGAACTTTGAATTGTATGCGCCACTGAACCGGGAGCCAGTGGAGCTGTTGGAGGACAGGAGTGATGTGGTGGATGGAGGGGGTCCGGGTTATGATGCGGGCAGCTGAATTCTGGACCAGTTGAAGTTTATGGAGGGTTTTTTGAGGGAGGCCGAAGAGGAGAGAGTTACAGTAATCTAGGCGGGAAGTGACGAGACTGTGAACAAGGATGGCGGCAGTGTGGGGGGTGAGTGAGGGGCGGAGTCGATTAATGTTTCGTAGATGGAAGTATGCAGTCCTGGTAATGTTATTGATGTGCGATTGGAAAGATAGTGTGCTGTCCAGGATGACACCCAGGCTCTTAACTTGGGGGGAGGGTGAAACAGTGGAGTTGTCAATTGTGAATGATAAGCTGTCAGTTTTGGATATGGTGGATTTGGTACCAATGAGGAGAACCTCGGTTTTATTGCTGTTTAGTTTCAGGAAGTTTTGGGTGAACCAGTTTTTTATTTCGGTGATGCAGTCAGTAAGGGAGGTGGGTGGGAGAGAGGAGGAGGTTTTGGTGTTCTGTTCAGTTCAAACCCTGACATCCATTTTCCCCTTTTTCATTCCTCTTTCCTTCCCCCTGAGGCCAGTTCACGGCTTTCAATGATGTTACACCACCAGAAAAGTTGGAAGCTATAACTCTTATATGAAGAAAAGTATTGGATTTCACTTTCCTTTGCAAGCTACCTGCACTGTGGTGTCTGCGAGTCAAATAAAGGGCATCTAAAGGGCGTCTCATTATTGGAATTGATATTCAAAGATATTGTCGTCTAGGTTTGGCTCTACCCACAGTTTCAAAATATATTGAAATCAACTAGACTGTTGGTCCTAGTCACAGAAATGCCCTGCAGAGGAGAAGTAAGAAAACAGAGAGAACACATAAAATGAGAAGAAGTCAAGGGAAAGACAGAGGGCAAGAGTTTAAGGCAGATGGAGAAAGAAGCGGCTGTTGAAGATGACAAAGGATGGAGGGATGAAAAAAGTGAAGGACAAAGAGAAAGAACTGGAACGAGGACGTGAAAGGCTTTCATGTGTTCTGTAATTGAGCTTGAAACCACCCTATATTCTAACTTAACAGCAAACTTTTATTTCTCTCTCAATTCCTCATTTACGGCCTTTATCACCTCCTCTCTCATCTTTCTTTCATCCCTCCCTTCCTGCCTCCTTCTATTGTTTCCTTGTGCACATGAAAGCACCAGGCCTTTCTGGTCCCGGGTTATGAATATTTAAGTCCTGCGTCTCTACTTTTGTTTATGCCAGGCTTTCTGAGGGCATGTCAACTTGTTTTTTTTCTTACTCTTCCTTCTCCTCAACCTTTCCTCTCTGTCCTCCACCTTGCACCCTCACCCCAATCATCTGTTTATTAAAACCCACATATTGTATCTTTAATGATCCCAGGCACCTGTCTAATTGAGCCACACCGTTCCCCCCTTTTACCTCAATTCTGATCACCTCCCAATGGCAGAATGTGTCTTTTGGTAATATTAAAACTTTTTTTTCTTTCACTCTATAGGCGCAGATGTCTCTATGTTTGCCTCTGCAATTATGTGAGTGTCTGCAGGAGGGTGCTTTGCATGCCTTCTAGGCAGTGTCTGAGAGTAATTTTGGTGTGGCAGCAGAGGCCCCAGGTGTGGGGAAGATATTGGAAAAGGCTCTTATTGAGCCAGTTTAAATTAGGCACAGTTTAGGAGACTGCATTTTGTCATGACCATTCCAGCAGCATCATTCTTTGGGACCTGTAATCTTTTTTGGATCTAAGATAAGACAGTTCCTCGACATTCTCTGTAAAAGGCCTCACATTTTTTTTCATATCAGTAACAACTGAGTGTTTTTTTAATCATTTCACGACATGTTTCTCATACGGTGTACTGATTCTCATCATTCCATCCTGCATTACACAGGAAATAGTGGCTTGACACAGCATGGATGAGGTAGGCTAAGGAGTGTGTGTGTGTGTGTGTGTGTGTGTGTGTGTGTGTGTGTGTGTGTGTGTGTGTGTGTGTGTGTGTGTGTGTGTGTGTGTGTGTGTGTGTTGTTGCTTCTTTTGCATGATGAGCCTCCTACCGGTCTTTTCCTTCGTGTTGTCCTTCCCTGAAAAAAGGAATCTCTGCCTCTATGGACTCTGCCTTCCACTTTTTTTCGTGCCCCTTCTCTGTCCGTGGCTTTGGCTCCAAGTGCCCGCTCAGCTGCCAACTGTCCATGAGTCAGTCTGCGGCGCGTGGGGTTGCACCCCTCCAACCTGCCTCCTCTTTGCCCTTGCCTACGGTCCTCTGTATCTATGTTCGGGGTGGGCGCTCTCCGAATCTACTCGCTCTCTCGCGGCTTGTTCTAGTGATGAGATGTCTTGCACTGCACTCTCTCGCGACCATCGATTCCTTGTCCCCGTTACCTGTTTACCGCCGTGCCAATTTACTTTCTCCGGCAGTTTTTTGCCTGTGTCCCTCCCTCCTGGTGCTGCCTCACAGCACGCCGCCCACTGCCCCGCCCCCCCCGCACCACTCCCTGCGCGCATGCGTCCTTTTTGTCATAGGTGCGGAGCGCAGTGCAGCGCCCGTAGCGCGTTCCCTTGCCGTCTGGACGCCGGCCCGCCTTGTTCCGACGCAAAACCCAACCCTGCGGTCACGCCCAGCCGTCTTCTCGTTTTGGTGGGTCCGTTCAGCTGCCCTCCATCTTTTGGCCCTTCTGCGGGGCTTTCTGGCACCCCCTTTGCGCCCCCTGGGCCCGTCTCTCCGCTCGCTCCCTGCCGGCGTGTGGCCCCCTTCCGCTTTCCCCCTATCGCCGGGCTGTTACCTTTCTGCCGGTTTCTTTATCCCCTATGAAGAATGCGTTTTAAAATTTGACTAAAAAAAGGTGTCTCATCAAGCCAAGTATGATCCTGCACTGCTCATTGCTCTATGTACAGTATGGAAATATATTTAAAAAATTCATAATAAAAATATGACCAGTGTTTTAAAGCTATAAAAAGATGGTGTTGTCTCATACAGCAAAGTGTAACTTCTACTTTTCTACATTGATTTGAGCAATTTACAATGCTTCAAGGTAATAATGACATTATTATTTATTCGAAATAAACAATACCCAAACAACAACAACAAAAATATGAGATATTATATAGTTGTATTTCGCGATATAGCTAAAAAATCCGGAGTATTGGTTACAGGCCATATCGGCAGCCCTCAATCTCAGTCATCCACTTGTGTGCGTTAGCAGCATTCACACCGGTGAATATACCATCCTAAATGTCACCACCACCATTTCAGTCTTTGCGTTTTCCCCCTGAACTGTTGAATGCTGATTTGAAAAATCACACTTGTTTCAAGGTCAAGTTTTGAAACTGCAACTTTGTTAGGAAGTTGTGTATTTTTGCCACCGCCTCCCAGAAATTCCCTCCCTCTGAAGTACTTCCTGATGGCACCGGACACTGTCTGGGTTGACATTACTGCGACTGCCACATATGCATAGAGCAAGTGAAGTGAAGTGAAGGGACAGGGATTCGGACGTTCTTCTAATGTCACTCACTGTAAAACCACTGATCAAAAAAACAAAAAACTGAACAATGACCACCAAAGAGTGTAGAACAGAGTGATCAAGATGAAACTCAACATTGTTATTCTTTTTTCACTATCATGTTCGTTTCCCTTTCCAGCTCTTAAGTGTGCATTCAAAGTCCCCAAGACACAACCACGACACTCGGTGTTTCCTGTTTCTCAACACAAAAGCCACTCGGCCTTTAATTGCACATCAAGTCATGAACTGTTTGTTTCTTAACTCTATCGTTTAGGTTTGATTATTTTTACAAACCTTCTTTTTCCTGAGATTAGCTGATGTCAAGTTCGGAGGCAGTGTTGCCCCGAGTAAAGTGTGAGGGAGCGAAGAGTGCATTACGTACTGTGATTTATGCAGCTCCTTATCTGATTATAAATGCAAAGGAGCAAAAACCTGCGGTTGGTCTTAGGCATGTCACTCTGTGCGTAATCTTGTATGATCTCTTCCTCCCCGTCATCAGAGTGGTTCTGACCTGCAGGGACTAAGAAACGAATTCCGTTCACACAAAAAAACACATGTCATCTGCCTCAAAATTGTACTTTTAATGGTCCATTGTAGAATTTAGTGGCGCTCTAGTGGTGAAGTTAGCAGTTGCACCTGTCTGACTACCTTCACCTCCCCTCTTGTTTTAAGAATGAAGCATTGCGGAACGACAGTGGCATGGCCCTGTGAAACCGGCCTATGATCGAGCCAGTGTTTGCGCTGTCCCTTCGGGTGCTGTAGCAAACATGGTGGACCTCCTGGAACAAGGCGTTGCTCCCGCTGTAGATTGTACAGTGTGCTTTAAAATGGTAAACATTGAAATGAACATTTTCAGGTGATCATACACTCATGAACCCTATAGTGACTCTAATATTCTCATGTCTGTCAATCTGTCCCCATATCATAATAATAAATAATGACTAAATTTTATTTGGAAGGCGCTGTCGACCACGTTCAGGTCACCGTACACAGACCATTGGTTCAAAATATAGCTTTAATGTAAAAACATGTTTGAAGCAAAAACCATGTAAAAAACCCAATTCAATAAAATCAAACCAAATCAATTAAAAAACTAAGAAAGGGAAATGTGCATGCAGAGATGCTTGTCCTGTGTTTTGGATAGGGCGGTTGTGAACACGTATGTTTTAATTGGGATTTGAAGAGGCGTTGAAATGAGGTCCGTGTTTTCTGAGTGTTGGGTGGTAATGAGCTTCCAGAGTCGGGAGCAGAGCGGCTGAATGCTCTGCTCCCCATGGTGGTGAGGGGTCGGAGTGGAACAGACAGGTGTTATGGATGAAGAGGAGGCTCTGAGGGCACGGAGGGTGTTTTGAATGTGAATGAGATCTGACAGATACGGAGGGGCGAGGTTGTGGATGGCCTTGAAATGTAAGTAGTAGAAACTTTTGATTGTATGCGCCACTGCAACCGGGAGCCAGTGGAGCTGCTGTTGGAGACAGGAGTGATGTGGTGGCTGAAGGGGGTTCCGGGTTATGATGCGGGGCAGCTGAATTTTCTGGACCAGTTGACGTATGGAGGGTTTTTTGAGTGGAGGCCGAAGAGGAGAGCGTACAGTCAATCTAGGCGGGACGTGACGAGACTGTGAACAAGGTGGCGGCCAGTGTGGGGGTTGAGTGAGGGGCGGAGTCGATTAATGTTTCGTAGCATGGAAGTATGACGTCCTGGTAATGTTATTGTGTGCGATTTGGAAAGATAGGTGCTGTCCAGGATGACAACCAGGCCTCTTAACTTGGGGAGGGGGAGGAGTTGAGAACAGTGGACGTTGTCACTTGTGAATGATAAGCTGTCAGTTTTGGATATGGTGGAGTTGGTTACCAATGCGGAGACACTCGGTTTTTATGCTTTTAGTTTCAGGGAAGTTTTGGGTGAAACAGTTTTTATTTCGGTTGATGCAGTCAGTAAGGGGTGTGGTGTGGGACGAGGAGAGAGAGGCTTGGGTTTGGTGGTGGAGATATAGAGCTGGGTGGTGTCATCGGGCATAACAGTGGAAATATGATGTTATATTTGCGGAGAAGACTTGCCCAATGGAAGGAGGTAAAATGATGAAACACGTAGAGGCCCCGGACAGAGCCCATGGGCACACCAGAGGTAAACGGGGAGGGGTGGCAATTGGGGATTATTGCATTTGAATTGAGTGCGGCCAGAGAGATATGATGCTGAACCAGGTACGAGTGGTGTGGGTCGCTGCCCTGGTGGCTGGAAGTCGGTGAGGAGGGTGGTGTGACCAGATGGTAATCAAAAGCTGCTGCACAGATCGCGAGGAGAGGATGGTGAGAGTGCCAGAATCAGCTTCCATGAGAAGGTTCATTGGTTGATTTGAGAAGTGCAGTTTCTGTGCTGTGTGCGATTGGCAGGAAGAGGAACCAGACTGGACCCTGTTCATCCAGGTTTATTGCGGGATAGGTGTGAATGGAGTTGGGGCGCCCCTCTTGTTTTTTTCTAGGATTTTTGACGATGAACGGTTTAGATTAGATATGGGGCGGAAGTTTGTTGAAATCGTAGGGGTCGGCACCAGGTTTTTTTAGAATTGGGAATGGTATGCTGTTTTGAGGGATGTTGGAAACAGTTTCCCGTTGGTGATAGATGCAGTGCAATGGATGGCCGAGATGACGGGGGACCCAGGGAGGGCGAGCCGCTTTTACTAGTTGTTGTGGGAGGGGGCCATCCAGTGGCAGGTGGATGGTTTGGATTGGCTTGATGAGTTCTGCGTTTCAGAGAGGGAGCGGGGCGATTGCAGTGGGGATATGGGGTGTGGGGTGGGTGCCAAGTCAGTTGAGATGTTGAGGTGCGGATTGATCCAAGTGCTGGTGGATATTTTTGATCTTTCAGTGAAAAATGACATGATGGAGTTTGCAGAAGGGGTTGTGTTAGCAGTGAGAGGGGAAGGAGGAGTCTTGAGGTTGGTGTGATGTTGTGGAGGGGGCAGAGTGTTTGGAGTTTCCTGTTTGCGGTGATTATTCCAGAGTAGTAGTGTGTTTGGTGCTGGTGATGGAGTCCTTGTAGAGTGACATGTTGGTTTTGTACATTTCCTTGTGAATATAGTGAGACCCGTTTTCCTGTGGAGGCGTTCAGTGTCGACCTTTGCCTTATGAGACGGAGAGCAGGGTGAACCAGGGGGCGGAGACAGTGAAAGAAACACCGTTTGTGTTTAACGGGGCGAGGGTATTAAGGCTATTGAGAAGTCCGTGTTGTAGTGAGAAACCAGTCATCAGGGGTGGATAGATTTTGGATGTCAGGGAGGCAGGAGGAGTTGATGCAAGCTGGTGAGAGTGGCAGGGTTAATGTTTTTTATATTCCGGAGTGAGGTGAGGCGTGGTGTTTGGAGATGGAGAGAGTGAGTTTCACTGTAAATGAAATGGAGGAAGTGGTCAGTTATGGGGAGTTCATTGGCTGTGAGATCAGAGGGAAGTGAACCAGGCAGCAGATTAAATCCAGATATGTCCTTTGGAGTGTGTGGGGAAGGTGATGTTGTTTGCTGACAGCCAAAACTTTCTAAACACGGAAGTGAAGTCTTTGGTGAGAGGCAGATTATATTGTCCATGTTAATATTAAATCACCCAGTATTATTATGTTTGGTGAGAGGGATGATAAATGGTGAGAAAGGCAGCAAAGTCATTTAAAAATTCATTTCTGTTTGGGGGGACGGTAGACAGTGGCGATGACGGTTGGAACGGGTCCTGGACAGCCCGCACCACAGTGGACTCGAACGAGCTGAAGGCAGGGTACAGACACCGGTGAGACTGAGAAGGTCCGCGGTGAATTACCGGAGACCTCCCCCCCCCGGCCGGAGGCCGCGAGGTTGTGAGATGTAAACAAACCCAGCTGGAGTGATTCATTGATCTGGGTGAAAGTCGTTGGGCTGTTGCCATGTTTCGGTTAAACAGAGAACAGTCCAGTTTATGTCCGTGATGAGTCCTGGATGAGTTGTCCCTTGTTTAGTGTGAGGGATGTGAGAAGAGCGAAGTTGAGTGCGGAGCTGTTCGGAGCAGGTGGAGGTGTTTACGGACGGGCTAGGTGGGCAACACACTGTGGTTGACAGCCTGGTGGTGAGCGTGAATGGTGACGGAGGTGGACCGATGGGATCTATTGCTGTTGGGTTGAGGGATGGGGGAGAGGGGGGGGGGGGGGGGGGGGCGGGGGGGGGGCCTCGGTGTGAGGGTGGGGTAGGGTAGTCGTAGTCAGTCACATGGAAGGTGTGCACCGCGTGCTGCAGGTTGGGCACACCGCATTTGGCTTACCCCTCTTTTTGGGTGGATCCCATCACGTTTAAAAAGAGAGTCACGATCCCAGAACAAGTTAAAATTGTCAATAAAACCAAAGCTGTAGATCGCTGGGCGGATTGGAGCAATGTGAAGGTGAGGAGTCTACTAAAACGGCAGCTCCACGACGCACAGCGGGATGGGGCCGGATATAAAAACAGACTTCCACAGTTCTTTAGGGCGTCAAAAAGGAGTTTAAAATCTTTTTAGTGCGCTCAGACTCCTGAGGGGGTTTGTCGTTCGTTCCCACGTGAACAATGATCCTCTTGATTGCGGTCGGGAGCGAGTGCATCATTTCCAGATGTTTATCCAGAATGTGGGGGACTGTGGCTCCAGGAAAACAGTGTGTGGCTGCATTTATGAAACGAATGTCCGGGTTATGGGAGTCACCGATGATCAACGTGGGGAGGAAAGAGGGGGACGGGGACAGATGTGCGGGCCGCCTGATGAGCTGAAGACACTCTGTTGGCGCTGCCTCCCTCGGCTTACACGGGACTCACACCGACGACGCGAACGGAAGCGGACGGAAAGCGGAACGGTACTTTGCCGGTCAACTCACACCGGACGCGGATCAGCCGCGGGAACGGCAGCGGAGCGAGCCGGCCGTATTTCAGCGAGATCACGAGATCACGCGAGAATCCTGGACGTACGCGAGACCCCGCGTATAAACAGTGTATTAAAAACACAACAACAACAAACAGCTGACTTTGCTTCTCCGACGTGGAGGAGATTATAAAAAGCATCTGTTGTGTCATAAATGATTGTGTGTTGTCCACTTCAACAATTAGTCTCTCGTTGAGACCCTTTGATCGATCTTTGATCCCTGGTGCCACCGGTCATGACGTCACGTTGATGTGAAGTTGTAAAAAGCTACAAGAACTGTTGATTGTGTTTTTATTTGAAGGGGGCGGAAGTTTATTACGTTGATTCAAGGCCCGGTTTCCTGTCTGGTGCGCAGTGCTCTGTTGAAATTTACGAGGTTCAGCCGCGGCTCGCGGAAGAAAATAAAAATCTGCGGAAAGCTCGCGCCGTGCGCGGAGAGCCGCTCTCTGGGGGCTTCTGATCCGCTTGATCCGCGCCCGGTGTGTGCTCTCATTGGACTAGACTGGATTCTATTTGCTACGGTGACCGCGGCGGTACCGTTCCGCTTCCTTTCGCTTCCGTTCCGCGTCCGGTGTGACACGGGACTCCCCACCGAACCGGACCGGAAGCGGAACGGAAGCGGACGGTACTTTGCCCGGTGTCAACTCACACCGGACGCGGATCAGCCCGGAACGGCAGCGGAGCGAGCCGGCCGTATTCACGCGAGATCACGAGATCACGCGAGAATCCTGGACATACCCGAACCCCGCGATAAACAGTGTATTAAGAAAACAACAACAACAACAGCTGACTTTGCTTCTCGACGTGGAGGGATTATAAAAGCAGCTGTTGTGTCATAAATGTTGTGTGTTGTTCCACTTCAACAATTAGTCTTCGTTGAGACCCTTGATCGATCTTTGATCACCTGGTGTCACCGGTCGTGACGTAACGTTGATGTGAAGTTGTAAAAAGCGACATGAACTGAGTATTGTGTTTTATTTGAAAGGGGCGGAAGTTTATTCGTGATTCGGTGTCGGATTTCCTGTCTGGTGCGCAGTGCTCTGTTCAAATTTACGCGGTTCCGCGCGGCTCGGGAAGAGAATAGAAACCTTGCGGAAAGCTCGCGCCGTGGCGCGGAGAGCCGCTTCTGGGACGCTCTGATCCGCGTCTGTTCCGCGCCCTGTGTGAGTGCTCTCATTGACTAGACTGGATTCTATTTGTTACGGTGACCGCGGCGGTGCCGTTCCGCTTCCGTTCCGCTTCCGTTCCGCGTTCGGTGTGAGTTGGCCTTTAGTTGGCCTTTAGAGGTTGACAGCCCAGAGTGGGGGGGGGTCTGTGCAGGTGGACAGAGGCGAGGAGACTGCTTCAGACTACCTCCAGGGAGCCCCCAGACCGTTGATTACGGCTTCCTTCAGCAACATTACGGCGGTCATTTATGCAGAGAGCGACGAGGGCCTGACACGGGACTCACCACCGAACGCGGAACGGAAGCGGAACGGGTACTTTGCCTGGCGTCAACTCACACCGGCGCGGATCAGCCGCGGAACGGCAGCGGAGGAGGCCGGGTATTCACGCGCAGATCACGAGATCACGCGAGATCCTGGCATACCCGCGGACCCCGCGATAAACAGTGTATAAGAAACAACAACAACAAACAGCTGCTTGTCTTCTCCGAGTGAGGGGAATATCTAAAAAGCATCTGTTGTGTCTAAAAGGATTGTGTGTTGTTTTCCACTTCACAATTAGTCTCTCGTTGAGACCCTTGATCGATCTTTGATCACCTTGTGCCACCGGTCATGACGTCACGTTGATGTGAAGTTGTAAAAAGCTACATGAACTGAGTATTTTGTGTTTTATTTTGAAAGGGGGCGGAAGTTTATTATGTTGATTTCTGTCGGATTTCCTGTCTGGTGCGCAGTGCTCTGTTGAAATTACGAGGTTTAGCCGCGGCTGCGGGAAGAAATAGAAATTTGCGGAAAGCTCGCGCGTGGCGCGGAGAGCCGTTCTGGGACGCTTCTGTTCCGCGTCTGAACCGCGCCCGGTGTGAGTGCTCTCATTGACTTGACTGATTGGATTCTATTGCTACGGTGACCGCGGCGTGGTACCGTTCCGCTTCCGTTCCGCTTCCCTCCGCGTCCGGTGTGAGTTGGCCTTTACATGGCTCGCTGCAGCGACGCTGCTGAAGTGACTTCAGCGCCAGGTGAGGTGGAAGCTGCAGGTGCATCGTCAGGATGGACGGAAGCATCTTCGGGAAAAATGGTGAAGCGGTTTGAGATAGCCAAGGGCTGTTGTGGATACGGACCAGCCGCGGACCCTGCTGCGGCCGCGTCGCACCACTTCTGTCCAGAAGGTCGGGGGCAGGTGTTGGCTCGGTTCGGTGTGGAAGTGTGAACGGAGTATTTGTCCCGTGTCCGCTGTAAGCCCTGGATCGGCTGATGGTGTCTGGGTGGCTATCGGTAGCGTTGAGGTATCCAGACTCGATGCAGCAGCCCTGGTGTGCCCACGGTCTCACGTCCGGCTCCCGGTCCAAGGAGAGGGCCGCTGTCTTTTTCATGGATGGTCCTCCGGGCGGGCAGGTAGAGGTGACATGCCGGTGTTGCATCGTGTGCCTGCCAGGGGGGGGTGGCCGCGGGAATCCGAGACCACCGAGGAGACATGGGTGAGGAGGTTGATGGTGCTGGTGGAGCAGTGAAAGTTGAGTGTTAGATGTGAGATATGTTTGACTGGGCAGCAGCAACCGAGACAAAGCCCTCGATCAGCTGATCCCTTTTCGGAGCTCCGACTCAAGACGCTGGATCTCATTCTTCAACTGTGAGTAAGAAATGGTGCAGTCCACGCAACAGCCATAGCAGCTGGTTTGTGAAAAAAAACACAGTTAAGTTGAATAATCCAGCGATCGGAAAAAAGCGTTAAAAAAAAAAAAAAAAAAATTGTTTGGCCGAGTAGCAGCGTGTGAGTCCTGTTGGTATCAAACTGATCGATCACCAACTAGTGTCCATCGGAGGTGTAAGGGTTAAGATCTTCTTTCAGCCCATTTAGAAGTGTCAGTAGAAAGAGCGAGCAAGACGATACGATAAAACAAAGGCCAACAACTTACTTAAAACAAGATAAAACTCAGAGCCGGTGTGGAGCGCCTGTCAAACCCGGGAGACGCCGGGCCGCCGTAAAATCATCTTACACACTGGACCTTTAAAGACATCTGAACACATTCAGGATAGGTAAATATCTACTCCTCTATTGTAAAGCACTCACAAGAACTTGTCATCAGACATCTGTTTGATTTTTAAAAATATTTTTCAAGTTATTAAAAAGCATATTTTGCCTTTTTGTTAAAGTTTTGTTGAGGTTTTGGAGGTTTTGGTTTGGCACACAAAAGAACATCTAGGCCCACTGCTTACTCATTGCCTTGAGAAACCTTTGTGCTTTATCAACCTGAGCTCTGGTACACTTGTGGATAGGAAGACCAGCGATCAGAGATCAGCAGATCAGGATTGTTGACTCTGTGGGTCACGTTTACTGCATCTTTGCTGCAGTAGGCTGTATGTTGTACTGCTGTATTGTTCAGGTGCACAAAGTTGACACATTGTGCCTCAAACACATGAGCTGCATTTATCATTCAGACACAGCAGGCTGCAGCAGTAAATGTTAGTAACTGTCTCTGCCAACTTAATTGTCAATTTAAAGTCATAGAAAAATATTTTTGGATTCAATAATCTTCAAAACTTTGATTTTCCTTCATACAGGTGACTTTTTTTTCTCAATGCTTGGATGACAGAAGGCCTCAGTAAGATGTTTTCTGTCTCGCCTTGAGCTTGATGGTTTTATAGGCTTTGACACTCTTTAATTATCTCCCCGTCTTATTCATTTCTCTAAAAATGGCCTGTCTTGATTTTACATTTCTAGGCTCTGCTTGCAGCTTGCGCTCCTTACTTTGTCTCTCCCTACCTTGAACACTGATTGTGTCCTGCTGCGACCAGCCCTGATCTCGCAGACAGTAATTGGACACAGAGTAGGTAGGGGATGAACAGCTGCAGCGGGAGTTTAGAGGCCACTCTAACAATAAATGTGTTTTGTCATCAAGATCAATGCGGGGGTCTCTCATGCATAAATATCAGCTCTGCCTTTTTTTTTTTCCAACATTGTGGTAACATGTTTGGACAAGTCGGGGAGATTGAGAGTCAGAGATACCTAATCTGAAATCACGGAACAAGTGCAGTAATCTGTTGTGGAGGCATTGCACACAAAAGCAGGACATTTGCACACTGTGAATTCTGCAGTGTGACTCTTTCCTTGCCTATAGTAGTGACGTGCGAAGGGGCTTGGGAGGAACAGATGGAAAGTAATAGGGAAAGATATGACTGACCAACCAGGGGAGGGAAAGAAGTCAGAGAAATGGGGACGAGATGCTGTATAAGAGGAAGAGAGAGAGAGCAATGTAGCAGCAGCTGCAAAAACTGTTTGCTTGAGAGTGCCTTTTAAT
The DNA here is from genome assembly GCF_000972845.2 of Larimichthys crocea. NCBI lineage: Eukaryota > Metazoa > Chordata > Actinopteri > Sciaenidae > Larimichthys > Larimichthys crocea. The sequence continues at coordinate 829,158 of NW_020861191.1, forward strand.
CAGCAGAGAAAGCACCGACGAATTGGATAAAATGTTATCTGGGAGCTGGGAAAGTGGAGGTGGAATTTATGGTACATTATGTTCCTGCTATAAACAAGTGCTCCACGAATTTTAGCTCACAGAAGTCATTCATCACACACAGCTCAAAGCACTCCTTTCCTTTTCTTTGCTTTAGCACGCCGGCTGGAAGCATGCCCAGACCAATTTGGAGCACACAGAGCAGAGCCACAAAAAGTTAGAGGTGGAGAAAAGCACTTTTTCATTGTTCTATAAGAGATTCATTGAATCTATATTTCTCTCCTTTATCTGCAATAAACATATTGCATTATCTGTGAGTGGAGACGTGTCCAAACACTCAAACGCACATATTTGTGAAGGGACATAGTGAGTCAGTGATTTGAAGTCAAATAAGGAAATGTTCTGATGTGTTTGGTCCCTGAGTTTAGGACGATACTTACCAAACATCTTAAATAACTTAAAAAGCTTTTCCACTGCTACTGATGAAGCGTGAGGACCAACAAACAGAGACTTTATGGGTATGAGAACATTGTGTTTAAAGTTTCAGAGTGTAATCCCACTGTGGGAAATTTGGACAGCTGTACACACGTATTTGTTCTGATTACATACATACATCACATATATCAAAAACTAAAGAGTCGAGAACTTTGTTAACAGCCAATCATCAACCAGGTCACCAACAGCAGACACAGCAGCAGCTAATATTACTGACTAGTCCAACAGCAGTCAGCCCAGCTCGGCGTCTGTCTTTCAGCCTTTTATTTCACCAAGCTCTCACCAACCACTAAAAGTCAGTCCCTGATTTACTCTTGACAAACACTAATACTCCCCTGGTGCTCTGAGTCTAACTAAGCTAACATTTGTCAGCAGTTTACTTCACTGTCCATCAGGAAACTCTGTAAATCACACAGAGTTGAGGCAGAGCAGCCGGAGGACATCAGAGGGAAAAGCAGAAAATATTTCCTCCATAAAATATGATCCAGTTTCACCAAAAATCAGTGAAGTAGATGGTGGTGTGTGACTCAGTGCCGTAAAGTGTTAGGTAGTTCAAGAAGAGGCAAGACAGCCTTCACCTGATTACTAGTCAGTGTATTATCAACATATTTAAAATCAGTTATTTTATGGTAGAAAAGTCACAGAATGCTGCTTTAAACTGTAGCAGAGATGAGTTGAAATACCTGAATACATAAGCACATAAGCCAAGGGAGAAATTCAACATAAAACACAAAATGCAGATGTTTACTATCTGAAGGTTCATTTGGACAGGGTTAATGTAAATGCTTAGTGCTGGTGTGGGTGATAAAATATCAGCCATGCTCCTCTGGTACCAGCCTAATTGTTCAGCATTTTTGCAGGTGCCGAATTTACAGGAGGTGTATGGTGATATAGACAACTTATTATTCATTATCTCTCTCTGACATTACAACAGACATTTTAATGAACTTATCAAACGTCACCTGAGATTCCTTTCTGTCAGTCTAATGATTGGATACACAACCCAAGAGTTTCCTTAAGCTAATAACAGACATCATTGTCACTTTGCACCTTGCATTACGTACATGTGTCACATGTTTTCACTCATAAAATCATGTATGATCGTGCACATTAAAGCCACTATTGTGGAAGATGTTTGAATAATAATGTATGACGATGTGAATAGTGAAAGCGGTCCCTGTGATGAGAATTATTAGCTGAATGTGCAGCTCCCCACATTTTATAGCACTTCAGCAATTTGGACTGATTCATTCTTTCTTTAATTAATAACAATTTGTAATGAGTTTCAGCTCATTGTTTCACTGTCTGGATGGAACTTTGCTGTTCTGGTTCACTCTTACTGTAGGCAGCTGTTTTGTGAGAAAAAGCCACTGTACACGACCTGCAAACAGCATACCGTCCCAGAAGACCAGCTGGTGAACATAGTGGAACATTTAGCAGCTAAAGAGACAGATTTTTTTTTTCCTTCAGGAGCTGGTGGACTGTAAAAAACAAAGCTAAAAAAGAGTGGATATTGGACCTAATTCATCAGGTGGACACAAACAGGGCTCCAAACAAATGATACTGTTGCTCAGTAACTACTGGATGTGTAAATAAACTATTCCCAAACAAGTTCAGCATATCAACCTAAGAGCTGATGTAAATAACAGCTGAACTTCTGCTGTCCTTAAGTGGCCAAAGGTAAAGCGGTGAGAATAAGCTCACTATAGTGTACACTGAAGCAGAGATTGATTCTTTTTCTGGATAAAACATGTTTTTCTCTGCTGACACCATTCACAGCAGGGCTTTGTTCTGCTTCCATGCCCACTGAAGGTTATCATAGGAAACTGGACTAGCATAGGCCCACTTGACCTTAAACATAAATATATTCAGTGAACTCTTTTATCCCTCATTCATCTGACACAACTGACAGACTGAGACCGAAAAAAAACTCACTCTTCAAGACCACTTTGAATTGTTTATGATGCTAGAAAGGCAGTCCATCTTCTATTTATTTATATCTATTTATTACTATCTTCTATCTATTTCAACATGATCATTTGGCACTATTCATTTTTAAAAACAAGTGCAGTGTAACGCCACATGGCTGCAACGCTGTTTTGGTCAATCCTGCACATGACTTTAAACCCCACCGGGAGCGTTTCAGAAGCGTTTAGCCCGCCAGACTTTGTTTACTTGCTCATATTTGGTCATTTTCCTGGTTTATGTGCTTTTAAATATGCTTCTACATATGTAAATTAGTTTTTATTTTGTCTGTTTTTACAACTGGCAGTTTGCACAGTGTTTTATTTTGAAAATCCGCCAGATTCTCTATGCTGTTTCTGTGTCTGGCTTCCTGTCAGATCCAGGTGTTCTGTGTAAATTGACGCGGGCTGCTTGCGGTGTTCATCAAAAACAGAATAGTATTTCACATAGAGCCGAGCTGAGGCCTGCTTCTGCACTGGGCCGGGGCGGAGCTGGTGGAGTTTAAAACATTGAAGAATGCCCGCGTATCACTGCGGTGACCCTGCTTGGTAGATTTTGGGGGTAAGGTACAATACAGACCAAATCCAGTGTTGCATCAAAAACACAGGCTGTGTGGTTTGACTGTGGCGGTGTGGGACACAGGTGGTGCTGAAAAAGTTTAGTAACCTGTGATGGAGAAGTTGAGCTAGATTCAACTAGAGAAATGCAATCTGACCTCACACTGTGGTGACCAATCAGACTGGTCAAACTCCTCAGCAGACAGCCTGAAATGTGACTGAAACTGAGACTATCCATGTGGCTTTATGGACCAAACTATGATACTCTAACCTGTTGTGTCCTGGCTTGGTTTATTTCATGTACCAGCTTCTCTGTCTGAGTCTGCCTCGCAATCAATGGTAGAAAACAGTGACATGAAGAAATTTCCTTTGGTTTGAGAGAGAGCAGTGCTCAAGCAACATAGATAGTGAATGAGAGTGAGGGAGCACTGATATTGAGAAAGCAGGTAAATCAGAGAAATAAAAAGTTATTTTTTCTGATTGTTTCACAGTGGTTCAGTCAAGTACAAATAAACAGACCTCCAGAAACCCCCATCCTCACACAAAGAAAACAAACGTAATAACCCTGGATCAAATTAGGCCGTCTCATTTACTTGAAGTGTAGCAATTTCACTTTATCATACTCAATATACCAACATACCATTATATAACCCCGACCCTGGGAAAGCTGTACTATTGTGACATTTGAGCGAGTGCAAGGTAACCACATTCTCGGAACACATTAGGTAATAATGTTTACTCTGCGTACAGGCTTTTCACTGACAGTCACATAAAGCTGAAGTGACGCATGTTGAGTTTTCTATCATGATGTAACAAGAACATTCTGTATGCAGGTAAAAATCACATTTTTATCCTTGTTTAGGAAATGATTTTAAACTCACAGACAGCTCCATCTCTTCACTGCGTACAGAGTGAACAGTCAAATAAATAAATAGTAAAATAAATGGTTTCTAGCTTCTCCTGGAAAATGCAACAAATAACAGATATCTATTAAATAACACAGATGCTCTGTTCTGAAGGAGAAAAAAAAATTAAACAACAACAACAACAACATATTGCTGGACTAGAATATTTGTCAAGATCAATAGCCAAGTCTGAGACCAGACTACAACGAATACTATAGCACAACATAGGTTAGAAGCTGTTCGATGTTGGTCATGACTGTGACTGATCTGATTCAACATATTCAGTAAATAATGTCACTTATAAACTTTTTTGTCACAGGCAGTGTGTAAAAATCCAGGTGGTGGTCTGGAGTCTAGGACTCCTAATTAATAGCTGGGATCCCCCAAAGTTGCCATATTATAATTAAAATATTTTTTTCTCTTGGAAACACTGTGTAAGCAGCAGAAAACCATCAGCCATGCATTGGCACTCAAACCACCAAAAGAGGATGAGAAACTCTCCCAATGAAGACAGCAAAGACCTTGTCACTCTGGAAGAGAACAAGTCACTTTCTGGGCTTGAGGAAACCAAAGAAGTGAAAGAAGAAGTAGGAGGACCCAAGTAACATCAAGTTTTGTGGGTTTTCCCTAAAAGCTCTGGTTTCTCCCACGTGTCCAAAGATGCATGACTCCTAAAATCTGATTTTATTTTATTTAAATTTAGCTTTTAACATCCAAACTTAAGGTCACAATATAATATTCATTCTTATATATTTCATTTGTTTTGCAATTAATTGTTCATGTTAACTTAATGTCTTGTCTTTTACAGTCATAGGCAACAGAAATCCATGGAAGGGTTCATTTCTCAAGCTACATTACAGCCGGTTCACCCAATAAAAAACAATTCAAACATGAAATGAATAGGTAGAATGCCTCAGAATCTTACCTATGGAACCTTTAAAAAGGGACAGTTGTGGTATTTATATGAAGTGGGGTTGTAGCTGTACTTATAGCTCCAGTAGAGAAGCAGAGCTATGCAGTGCTGTGGACAGGGTCAGCACAACAAAAACATATTCATGCCACATAAAACGACTCATCTAAAAATAAAAAATAAATCTATTTGTTTAAGTGTACACCATATTAAGAATATTTTCTTAAGAATTACTTGCTGTCAGACAAACTTTTAATTTGGTGCTAACTTTAGAACTTCCAACAGCTGTCTGAGGAAAAAACAAATATTACAAGCAATCATTTGACATTGAGGGGGTCACAGAGCTCATGGTTAAAACAACTTTCCCACTAAAATAGCATGACATGGTTGGTATCAATAGATTCATTGCAATCTTAACATTCATTTAACACTGGCTTCACCACTAACTTAAAAATTCAGCAATCGGCCTTCAACAGACAGTAACGTACAGCCAGATGATCCACCATTATGTGCAGAGGGATAAAAGTAGGCCAAAGATTCCAATATTAAAATCATGGTGAGCGATAAGGTAGAGTCTACTGTAATTCAAATCAAACCTTTGCTTCTATTTTCCATTTCCAGATGTTCAAATTATGTCTGAACTTCATGTGCTGCTCTAAGTATATTCTGGTTGCTGGTAGCAGACTTTTGTTGCTCTGGCTCAACCCAGTTTATTTAGTTAGATAATTTATTACAGTCTAACTACGCTAAGTCGCTAGAGACAGCCTCATTTCCCAGTCGATGACAACTGTACAGAGGGTGAATTTTTATAGAATTCACATGTTCGAGGCTTAAAGCTGTGAAGAATTAAGAACGTGGACACTTTGACAGGTGGGTGCCGTCACAGACGGCTTGTTTGAGCAACCAGGCGTCATTCAGGTCAACAAATGATCCACGTCTTTGCAGATTTTTCTTTTTTTTTTTTTTTTTTTGGGTGGCCAGAGCCACCACACTGATGGTGGTGACACCACAATGGCTTTTCAGAAACCTGTGCACTGGTTGTAACTCTACAACTATAGGCCTGCAGTAACCCAAATGCACAACTCTCAGACTAAAATTTCAAAAATAAAGTTTTTAAAAACAAAATTAAAATCAGTCTTGAAAAAGGAAACAACTCTACACTAATCTAAGAAACTAAAACTCATTCGACAAAAGCTAGACTAAGAAAGAACAAATAAACAAACAAAATCACTCTTAAGCAAACAAAGTAACAAGACAACAAGACCTGACAATGGCAATTGCATGGGAAAAGCGCTTGTTCTCTGACACATGGGACAAGACAAAGTGAGCAAAGGGAGACACGGACTATATATACACACAAGGTACGGGCACAGGTGGAAACAATTAGGGCGGAGACAGGTAATCCCAAGAGTGGGAAAACAGACAAAAGGGAGAAAGTAAAACTGGTGACAATAGACACAGACAGGAAGTGGAACCAAAATAAAACAGAAAATCACAAGACAACATAGACACTTTTAAGTTGCTACATCTGTAACTTAAAGTTTCTTGGACATGACAAATATAGGACAAATAATGACTTTGGATAAGCTTTGGATCCTCCTGTATATACAGTCATGGAAAAAAGTATTGGCTGGAAAAATGCACCATTCTCTCAGAAAAGTGTTGCAATAGAAGCCACACGTTTATTTCCTTTAAGTGCATTGGAACAACACAAAAAAGCAGACGAAAAAAAGCCATATTTGATATTATTTTACACAAAACGTGTTCATTGATTCTCCATGCTTGGTATGGCACACACAGGCACACAACACAAAGGTTGAGTCAACGTTTATACACTCTAACTGGCTTCAGGTTTAATTTCTATATTTCCAGCACCTGTTACTTGCCACAGGTGAGTTTAAACAAACATCACATGCTTGAAATGAAATTATTTACCCACAGTTTTAATAGGGTGCAAATGATTTTGTCCAATACATTTTTGGAATTTTGTGTAAAATCATGCCAAACTAATGTGCAACACTTCTCTGGAAGAAATGGTGCATTTTCTGGAAATATTCCAGGGGTGCCAATACTTTCGTCCATGACTGTATATAAAAAGCCTTATGTCCTCATGTCCTTGAAGCTTCTAAAACAGAGGAGATCTGCTGTGACAGGATTTTAAGGCTTAAAGAGGTTGTCCATGCTGCGGACATGTGACATGACTCAGGGTTTCGGAGAGGTGTGTGTGAGCAGGAGGAAACACAGTGAAAGTAATTGACTGAAAACACAGACGATGCCTCTGTCTGCATTTGTCGCTGCCTTCTGATAATTTTTTCACATTTAATTAGCCCCATGTTGTGCACCCCACAGTTTTTTTCCCTGTGCTGCCTTACAGCCAGTTTAGAGCATATTTGATTAGCCCGCTGTGGTCAATATGTGAGTCTTAAAATAATATGTTAGGTCATGTCCAGGATTGATTTAGAGACAGGTGAGTTTCAGTGTTAAGCTTTGCAAAACTAAAACATGTGTGAATCCAGTCAGAAGATGAAAAATGTCGTCCGATTCTGCAGATTTGTCAAAACATTTTTAATAATATTTGTGGACATTTAATACCAGGACATGTTAGAGACTTGTGTATTAGTAAATTGATGAACAGTCCTCCGTCTCCGTGCACAGTGCCAAGCCTTATCTCCCTGCCACTCTGCCGGGAAGCTTTATTAACATCTGCAAAGCTCATTTATCCTCAGCTTATTTTCCTGTTATTCCTCTTTGTTTCTGTTTCCAGCCTGTTTTGATTTCCTCTCAGCTTGAGGGAAGGTCACCCCCGTGTGATGTGGTAGACCCCAGCAGTAAATGGTGGAGCAGCAGAAACAAGATATTGTGATAGGAGGTTTAGCACAAAGCATGTTCAACATTACAGATGGGCCTTTGCGGTTGGTCCGGCACAGAGCTCCCTCCATTCACAGGCTTTTATCTCTATTTAACCTTGAAGACTGGAGATAGAGAGCGGCAGCATCTGTGGTTTTACTCCTTTGACAGACAAAAATCTAATATTCCGTGGCCAACGCACACAGGAACCTTCATTTTCACCATTTGTTCCTGCTGTCACCCCCCCAAGCTGCCTGCTTTGCCTTCTTTTATGATAAGACTGTTCAAAGTCAAAGATCCACTCAGAACAAATGGTTGGAATTCACATTTTGGACAAAAAGATGTGACTCCAGTCATTATGTCTAATGTTTAAAAAGTGCGTCAAGTATGTAGAAAGATGTGCTGGAGGACGGCATGTCGCTGAGTCTTGATTGAATTCTTATATCATTAAGCTCGCTGGATTTGATTGAGTGAAAGGCTGTGAAACAGTCTGCTTTCATCTCTATGCCTGCTCTTTCCTGCTGATGCAAATTTCCAAAATAGATTCATAGATTTGAAATGATTTTTTTTCTCTCCTGCTCTTCCTGCATTAAGAAAATTGAAAACGCAGCCAGACACAAGTGTGTGTGCGTAGAGTACAAGTGTGCGAGTGATTATGTCCATGAACATTTCTATGAGCTGATTCTTGTCGCACTCTGCTTGACCAAAACACTCCACATACACAAACATACCTGCACTGTTTTGCTCTAACATCTGACTAGCTGATCAGAAAGTCACTGTGATTGGCTGATCAGGTGGAACAAAGCTCTGAGACTGTGGCTGCCATGTCATTGTGTGTTGTAGTTTTAGTGTTCTTCCTATGGCCAACATTACCTCAATGTCTTTGGTGTGTTGTTAGATTAGCATAGTCCGTAAACCTCCTACTGTCCCTGTCCCAACAACCTATGTCAGCTCCCACTCTGTGGGTTCATTGATGATTCGCTGGATCCACCTGAGCTTGTGTGCAGTGGTCCGGGTAACAGTGCTCCCTGAATCAACATCAACACTCCACAGCCAGTTCACAATGACGACACTGTGATTTGTGCTGAATCATGCTTTAAACAGGAACAGCCTGAAGTCATACCTGTGAGTATTCATCCAGGGGTCCATGTGCATTTAACCCGAGCTGGTATCATACCCAGCCAAAGTAGGATGTGTGATTGGGGTTACCAACATAAACTGGAAAAAATGCATTGAAGCAAAAAGTGAAACTTCGGACTGCTCTCGATTTTACAGTCCATCTATGTTCCAACCCTCACCCATGGTCATGAGCTTTGGGTAGTGAATAAAAGAATGAGATTGTGAATACAAACGGCCTAAATGAGCTTCCTCTGCTGGGTATCCGGCTCAGTTTTAGAGATAGGTTGAGGAGCTCGGACATCCGAGGGGAGCTTGGAGTAGAGCTGCTGCTCCTTCCCATCAAAAGGCTTCTTGGGCACCTTTCTTTGGCGGTATGTCCAACTAAGAGGAGACCCCGGGTTAGACTATATAGTCCATTTAGCCCGGGAATGCCCCGGGATCCCCCAGGTGGAGCTGGAATGTGATGAAGTTTGGGGCAGGTCAGTCAGTGACTAAGAGTCCGTCCACACCAGTACGTTTTTGTCGAATCCACATAAATGCTCTATCGTTTCGTCCTCACGTCCAGACGAAGCTGGCTTTTTCAAGGTGTGAAACCGGTATTTTTTGAGAACGGGTCCCAGAGTGGGAAAATCCTAAAACGCTGGATAGCTCGGAGTCATCTGGACGACAGATTTTTTCAGAAACTATGACGTATAAGCCCTGCGTCTCTAACCGCCGCTAGACGCACCATAACAGCAACAATGGCGAACAGGCTTGTGCTCGTACTACAGAAACTACTCAGTCTATTACGGCTGCTACAACAAAACCTTCTGCTTCTATATTACTGAAAGAACACATTTGTAAACAGCGCGTGACCTTTATACGCATGCTCCATGGCTTCTCTTCCGGTTTTTGTGTATTGGTGTGGCGGCGTCACAGCGCCACATACAGGCCTGGCATATGTACTACAGCGTTTTGGGTTGGACGCCGTGTTTACAGAGATTTTTTTCAAAACGACAGTGTATTGGGTGAGGCTGCGTATTTGTGTGGACAGAACCTAAGATTTTACAAATCACTGTTAAAAAATATGTATATGTGATGACAAACATTTATTTTGTTTTTAAACTAAATTAATAATAAATATTAGTATTTTTGTCATTTATTAAAATAATTACATAATTTCCCCACCAGAGAGCACAGACACGTCACATTTTCCACTAGCTTTGGGTTCCTCTTTAGCTCCAGTCCTGCACTCTTTAAAGGAGGAAACTCCCTGCTAGATGAACTGAGGAGATTTTCTAATTAATATCTGTGAATAATTTAAACCCCTCTTGTTACATTGATCAGAAACATTATCTCCTCACTGTGAATCTCCTGCCATCTTCTAGCTTTCTTACCGGATCTATAATTAGGCCTGATTTACAACATTGAAAGTCAGAGCATAACTCCTCTCTGAAAAATCAAAACACCTCATAACTTTCAGAATTCTAATAAAAACATATTGCAATCTGCAACTGGGTCAATTTCCATCTTGCTGTGTTTCTCTTTGGGGATGAATCCATCAGATCCAGTTGACTGGCTGAGGATCGGAAGCTCGTGTGTTGCTTGTCGGAGAGGTAGAATAATGGCATATTCATTTCTGGTGTGTGTCAGTGGATAGTATGCTGCAGGCGCGCCCCATACTGAACACTGCAGCATAATAAAAACATGGCAGGATGCATTCGCTCCTGACCTGTCTCAGAGGGGGTTGGGCCTAATAAAAGAGATATAAGTAGCCTGTCGTCAAACCCATGTGGAGATGACTGCAGTGGCTGTTGTTATTTTTATTCTATCTGCAGCCATGGAATGAAAAGAGATTCCTCCTTCACTGGAAATTAAAGTCCAACCCTGTGGGTTCTGCTGGATGTAGTAGTGTGTGGTTCTGCTGGATGTGTTTTTATTGCTTCTGTCTTTTCATTATCTCAGCTAGGTGTTGTTAAAGCTGTGAAATTTCTGTTTGGTACGCTAAGGTGATAGGGGTCAGAACATTCTGCTTAATTCACATCTTCATGCAGCTATGTTGGTTCAGAGGCATCAATCAATCAACGGAATAACACAAGTCATAGAAACTATTATTACTAATATAGACTGCAAGAAATTCAATGCAAAATAAAAATGCATGCTGATCGACTTATTATTATAAAGATCCAGTGTTAGATTTATGGGGCTTTATGTACAGCATATGGCAAAAATGAAAAATAATATTCACATCTATGTTTTTATTAGTGCATAATCACCTGATAATATGAAATATATGTTTATATGTATGGGTCCTTGTCCATGCCGCAGATTGGTAGGGATGGTGAGGCCATGGACAAACAACAAGAGAAATCACCTCTCAGCTCAACAGTTTAATTACATTATCCTATCAAACTGCTCTGTTATTTGAAGGTACATAATCATGTGATTATAACAGCTTAATGTGCTCATTAGCTGCGCATCAAATTATCCAATTAAAATTAATGAATTCTTCTTGGGTTTCAAGTGAGACCGTGTCACTTTTACTGAGGCCACAAGAGAAAATGAAAGGATTCTGGGACATTGAAGACCTTTTTTTTCCGTGATTTTTGTGAGTTTTAGGTGACCAACCTGACTGGTGTTTGCTCAGCTGGTAGAGCATGCACCCAACGTACAAAGGCTCAGTCCTTGCCACAGCGGCCCAGAGTTTGAATCCAACCTGTGGTCCTTTGCCGCATGCCATCCCCTCCCTTTGTCCACTTTCCTGTCACTCTTCAGCTGCTACTATCAGGACACCGAAAAGCACATGTACCAATGTGCACCTATGAACACCTGTAAAAGTGCAGGAGGGTTTTGTGGCAAGAAGCTGGATTACCATGAGCCATATCTACTGACTAGGTCATAAAGTCATCAAACTGTCTCAGTAATGTCACTTGCACCTACCTAAGGTTTGCCACAATCAACTACTGGTCATATCATGTAAGGCCTGAGTGTGTTGAGCTGAGGATGGTCAGTTTTACAAGCGCTGGTTCTCCGTGCCAAGCCGTGACAGCTGCACTGCTGCGGTCCTGACCTGGGTTTTCAGGTCCGACCACAGAGAACCCCGTGACCATCCCCTCCTTTAGGTGTGAAGGCTGAGTTTGTTCTTGTGAAGACTAGAGAGGAAGTACAGTTTTGAGACAATCTGTACTTTTGTGGCTTCTACGTGAATAACTATGTTTTCACTTCCATGTTCCTGTTTATACTTTCAGATATCCGCCTTATTTTCTATTCGCTTGCAGCTGTATCAGAGCTGTGCAGAGTTACTGCTGATACTTCATTAGTGGTGCTATTCTTGAATTCTATTCTAATTCTGCGCCTTTACATTTTTACTACATGATGACCTCAATTTAATACTCATCAATGACACTAGAGGACCCGATCTAGGGTTACACAAATGACCATTATGGCAGTAAAGTTATCATCTCATTCCGTCTATTAAAAGTCTTTCAGTGCAGTCAGTTAGCACTTTCAGAGCACTTTCACATTATTATTTACTCCAGCTAAACTGTGCGTGCCCACTGCTGCTCCAGAAGATGTAGTTTCTATTGACAACAGAAGAGTAAATGCGCACCAGCCCTGATCTATGTAAATATAATATAGGAGCAAGAAGGCCACTCCCCTCACTCAGTCACTTTATGGCTGTACCAGCCACTTTATGTCCTATAATAAAGTCTCACTTAAAGTAGCATGAAAATGACATTTCCATTACCGAGCTCCCACTGCTGCTATCAGGCCAAAATGCTGGAAAAGCTCAGCCAATTAATCAGAGAGTATTACAGGGTGTCTCTCTTTGAGGAAGACTGAATGAAACAGCCTGTAAGAACTGACAGAGAGAGCGGAGTGTCTCTATCAGCCCGACAAAGAGTCCTGCCTGCTCTCTGTCACTCTTTGCTTTTAGTAAACAGGAAGTGTTTTTTGTTTGTTTGTTTGTTTGTTTTTTGTTTTTTAATGCGGGGAAACAAACAGGAACATTTTCATGTCTGCAGTGGCAGAATGGACTGTGTGCTGCGTAGTGCAACATGATGGCTAAATAATCATGTTCATCCTTGAAATGGTAGTCATGGAATGGCTTGTTTCTCACTCTCTGTATTGCTCAGCGGTGTTGTTTTTACTGCACTTTCAAATATTTCACCTGTGAATCACAAAACGTTTCTATGCAGCTGCTGCGTTGCTGTTTTTTTCATTTGGAAGCTCATGGCCACATAAAGCCTTATTGAGGCTCGTAAAGGAATTTTCTATTCTTAGGTGACACAAGGTCACGTGTGGGCCTTAAAGTCCTCGGCAGTATTAGTTGTTTGGCTTTGGTTGGGAACAGTAGGTGCCAGTCTATCTCAACACTGTGGTGGCCAGGGTCAAAGAGACCTATTGCTGCCTTCATAGACATAATAGATAGCTGGCCGTTGACGTTCCAATCTGCGTAAACAGACATCTGTGTCTCCAGACTAGAATATGCTGACAATAACACCTCCATGGATAAAGACATTCTCTTTGACTAATTCTGGGCGTATAGTATTTGTGGTGTTATCTTGGGGTTTAAAGTCTATCCACCAGGATGAGTTGTGCAGAATGTGAGACCGACTCAGGAACTTCTGATGAACTTTGAGAGTGTCTCTAATTCTCCTTGGCCAAGCATCAATAAATAATACAGCATAAGACATCAGAGACTCCTGAACACTTTCTTCCTTCCTGACCTCACCATTGACCTTTGACTTCAGCAATTTCTCCACAACACTCCTGCTATGTTTTTTTTAATATGTGCTTGTGCATTTTAAGATGTTACTTTCAAGTACCTATGTAATCCCCAGTTTCACCAGGCTCAGCTCCTGTGATGCTGCTTTGGCATTTCTCCACATAGCTTCACGCTGCACCAGGAGCGTTCAGAAGCAAATCATAACAAGTTAGTTAGTTAGTTAGTTAGTTATCTCGTGACATTTTTCATAGAGAGCAGGTCTAGATTGTACTCTTTATAATATTATTTACAGAGACCAACAGTTCCACCATGAGAAAGCACTCGGGGGCGGGCAGATAGAGGAGGAGGAGGGGGTAGATACATTTATATAGAGACACAGATGCACAGCAACAGCAAATCATCAACTAACTATAAACTGTAATGGAGATATGGTAGCAATAATGACAGTAATAATATATGTAGTGGACGTCATGCAGGACCACAGCAGCAGCCACGATCCACGAGAACCTGCTGGACGACAGAGCACAGAAACTCCAGGGAGGAAGTTTAGTTAGTGTTACGGGAATTTTAAAGAAAAACCCTTAAATAAGGAGGATTGGATTCAAAGCATCAAAGTTTAAGTTGAATTTATTGTTCTTGTACAAGAGGAGCGTTTCACAGTGCAACACACTAAAGGGGTTACAGAGATATAATGCCTTTAAACAGCTTATCACCTAATGAGTAGCCAGGATGTCCCCAATCTTGATGTCATCTCCCTGACTCATTCTGTTCTCAAATTCCTTTATTAATGAGACATGTAAGCTTACAGATGGTGGTGGAGAGAGAGAGAGAGAGAGAGAGAGAGAGAGAGAGAGATGCTCTTGCTCTGCAGCCATTGTTGACTCTGCTGGGTGGTAATCTTGCCTTGTTGGAGCTTCTCATTGTTGACTTGATATGCATTACTTATGAATCCAGAATGTGGCTACGCGAACATGCCGGTGATGATGAAATTGTCCAGAATAACTGTTAAATATCACTTGGTGATGACAGAGTAGAAGACGGGTTCATTTATCTGATAATGATGTGAACAAAAACTTGAAGTAGTAACAAATAGTCCTATATAAAAGACATTATTGAGATGATGGCCGTGGTGTGCCTGTGTTTAGTCTCTCTTTCATGCTGTGTCCATCTGGTGTGTATGTGATACTGAATCGTAGTGTGGTCGATGAGCCTGCCATCCGGTCCAAAAGGCCAATGATCCTCTCAGTAGGTGCATGTCCTGATTGTGGGATGGATTTGTCATTAGTCATTGTCCCGGGCGCCTCCCTCCTCACCAGCCTCTCATTTGTGTCCCATCTCCCCGGCTGATCATATGCCCATTAGTCTTCATTTCTCCTTTTATGGCCAGGACCTGCTCGGTCCAATCAGCTCCTGCCCTCATTTTCTTCACATTGGTTTTATCTACAGAATCGAACGAGCTGGCAGCCCTCCAGCCAGATACTTCCCCATCACTTACTGAGCCCTAATAACACCCACACCCACGCATGCACACTCACACACTGACTTCCAATGCCTATAAACATTAAAAATGTGTCTTCTTTAATAAGACACTTTTAATAGGGTCAAGGCTCTCTCACTGGCCAGAAAACAAAGCTGTTTAGGTATAATCTCATGATACAAGGTCGGGTTGGAGGGTTACTGCCACATTTTGCTGCTAAATAGCTTTTCTGAAGGCAGATCTAATCTGATCAGCTCAGGGAGCCCTCAGAGGGTGGAGCCAAACAACCACAATGTTCAAGTAAAACCATATAAAATGAAATGATTAGAAAAGTGGAAGCTAATAAAATGAAGTTCAGCTAACTGAGACAGGAACACACAGAGTCACAGAAATGAAGGTTTGGTCTAGTTTACCAGCTGAAAACATCTTTCAGTAACACAATGGTCCACTTGATTAAACTGCCTGATCAAATCATTCTAATGTTTATCTGTGACATGCTAGCCTAGTGTAACAGGGCTAGTATGTCAAAGTAATGTCAGTCATAAATCTAGTTTGCTAACATGAGCCACCAAGTTAGTGGTCATACCAGACCATGTAAGGATGTAGCAGAAAAACCCCAGAGTGCACTGAATCCAGCAAAAGTATGTTTTATTTCTTATGAATTTGAGGTTTTATTTGTGTATTGCTCCTTTAAAGTTACATATTTTTGCTTTAAGCCAATACTTAAAATACATTTTAAAATAAGGCTCAAAGAATGCCAGTGGTAAGGGCTCAAAACCTATGTGCCAATTTCTAAGACTAAATAAATATGCCCACAGGTTTCTCTATATTATGGAAGACAGTCCTTTGGGGTACACAATGCAATGATGGTGCAATGATGTATTTGCATTCTGACATCCAACAATTGTACAGAAAAGCTGAAAATGTTAATGATACTTTTCCATAACACCAATCTAAAACTTGAGTAAAGTGTCAAGACATATCTCCTGAGCGCACTGAAGGCTTGATAGTGTAGAAAAAAGTAATACATTTCTACTAACACTGTTATTACATATTAAATGTGCTTTACAAAGTGTGACTATTTTTTTCAGAAGACAGCTTACTTTTTGTGCAAGGTTACTAGGATAAGGAAATCTTTGTTAAACATATCTCTTGTTTCTGCTCTTTGTTATTTCAGTGAAAGGGGTACAGTGTTGCATACATGTTTACTTCAACATACAGGTTTTCAAACCATAACATTGTTATGTTTTTTTAGGTAGCAAACACATTACATCTGACTAATTGTTACAGACCTGGGATTTGAATTTTTTGGTCAACATGCCAATTCATGAATAATTGTTGCATTCATAGTCAAAGTGAGTAAATAATATAACAAGATCACTCTTTTTTTTTGAGAAATAAATGAGGAAAATGCAAATGTGCATGTTTTTGTTCATATTTAATTTATTTCATTCATATTATGTTACCTTTTTGTTTTATTATGTATTGCACATAATACATTTAGTATCCAGTATTTGTCATGTGATTTGCTTTAAGTGTAATAATAGCTCTCACTCCTCTCTCCTGGTCTAGCACGCTACTGTGTTAAGAAGGGAGAGTGATTAGCTAACTGGATACAGGAGTGCCAACCACTCTGTCCTGAAGCCTTCTCCACACCTCTCTCCTGCAGCTGATGCACCACACTCCCTCCACATACCTATTCCCTGCTTATTTTATCATAAAAATGGGCAGAGAAAGGTTATATAATATAGGATCTTTAAATATAATCCTGTATTAAGTCACAGTATGTAGTAAAAGTAAACTGATTATGAGTTAGTTGCAGAAAATCCAACCTAAATGCACAACAGTGAGCAGTCCAGGAACTTTATGAAAAGGTTGAAATCTCAACAACTATATGAAAGTTCAAGACAACAACAAACGCAGAGCAGAGGAAAAGGTTCAAGAGAAAGTTAAACAGGTGGCAGATCTGAATCTGTTCTTAAATCCAGCTGTTGCTTTGCTTGTTGGACCACGCCGTTCTTCATACTCCATACATAGACACATCACGTTCTTCTCAGCCTGCTGACCCTCTGCTGATCTCTCTCTTTCCTTGTACACTCTTACTTGTACACTCTACACTCTGGTGGATGGTGGCTGCATTTCCTCTGATGTGTTTGTTGTCTGTCACCTTCCCTCATGTTCTTTTTGTGATTTATGGTGGCTGGCAAGCAATGAAACGAATCGTGAGCACCACCATATGCTATGGAGTGTGTCTGTGTTTCCAGGCCACGAGGCGTGAACACTGGATCTGAACTTAAAACAAAGAAGATACTTTCAGACGTCATATCGTGTCATAGCCCACCACTTTAGAAAAAGAGGCTGTAGCCTGCTATAGGATAGGTGTGGCACATTATTTCATTTCTTTGACTTTTCATGACAAAGACACTTTTTGTCCGTTTTATAGTTTCATTTCAGTGTAACCTCCACAAACTTTGAGCACAATTATGATTTTCATTGTGGATGCATGTAACCTGCAAGTAGATCACAGAGTTGCCTGCGGAGACACATGCAGACCTCCATCAATGTGGTCTGATTGCTGATGTCAGTCCTATTTCATGCCATGTAACTGCACACATACATTGCCAGAGGGTCTAGCTGGATGATTAGCTGTGCATTAACTAGGTAATTTATGTATGAGGGCACTTATTATGACCTGAGCCTCTTACCACAGATTGCCATGCCACATCTCATTTATTGTGAGCGGCTGGCGGAGTCCCCTCAGAGCAGCTATTCCATAGGCTCGAGAAAAACAGAGCTCATATGCAACGATTGCATCTCTCAAACAAATAAAGCCATAATGAAGAGTGTTAGAGAGAAAAAAGAATGCAGTGGAAACAATAAGTGACACTTGCTCCTGTAACCTCTCTCCATCTGTGCTGAGTGTATGAAGGCATAATGAAAAATACAATTTCAATTTAAGATCCATTTCTCATTTCATCATGGTTGTTGTGTCAGACGTGAGAAATTATGTTATAGCAAAAAAAAACATTGTGTTGGACAGAGGCTTTTAGTTATGCAAATACACCCTGAGTTGTTCTGAAGGGACATAAAAACAAGAACAAAAAAACATGTCAAAGAACAACAAAGAACAGAAGTGTCAAGCTAAAATATGAAGAACAATAACACAGAGAATAGACTTCTTCCTTCATTTATCCTTGACAATGGCATTCATGAATCTGAAAGGTTACCAGGTCTCTGTAGACCAAATCTTTGATGGCCTCCTCTACCTCTTGCAATCACCTCCACTCAGTTTTGACTTGTTCTGGGACCTGCTAACTTGGGAATGTTTCTGCTGGGACCAGTTGCTCAAACAAGCCACCCGTGATGGTGTCCATCTGTCAACCAGTGTGGCCATGCTGTTAATTCTGCATAACTTTAAGCCTTAATATAATCTGAACAGGTGAGTTGTATATAAATTCACCCTCAGTACAGTTGTCATGAACGGAGAAATTAGCTATAAAGACAGGGTGGTTCAGGAGTGAACCCAGTTTCAGACTTAGAGGTAAGGAGACCAGGTGCATGCATGGAAAGAAACTTTAAAGACTTACTTGAAGGGGATGAACACAAAGGATAAAACAAAACAAACCGAAAGGCGGTGGGAAATCCTGGCAAAGATCCAACCAAAAACTCAACAACCAAAAATCCAGAAGCAAAACTGGGAACAGAAGAACAAAACAGGTAAGCTGACAGACACAGTTAAGACACACTGTAAGACACATAATGAACAGACAAAGGAACAAAGAAACTAAATAACCATGCAGGACATCAGGTGAAACTAATCAGGGGCCGGTGCATAATCAACAACAGGCGGGAAAACATGGCAGGAAGTTAAAATGCAATACAGGGGAGAACTACAAATTAAAACAGGAAACACAAAACCAACTCAAATGTAGTCACACACCAGTATTTGACTATTTGACTGATTTTGGTGCAACTGGATGATATTTTATGGAGAAAATATTTTCTGGTTTTCCCTCTGATGTCCTGAAACTGTAGCTGCTGTTAGTTAATGTTGGCTCAGTTTGTTAGCCTGGCTGTAGTGTTAGTGTTTGTACCACAGGTGTTTTTGGACCACCGGGAAGAAGAGGTTTTCAGGGTGCTTTAACATGGGGACTTATGGAGATTGACTAATTTTGAAACCAGCCTCAGATATCCGTTTGAGGAAGCTTCCATTTGGTTTAGACATCTGTTCAAGCTGAAGTTGAATGGAGCCAATTTTGCATGTGGTGTAACAAAACTCACTAATAAAAATGATAACTGGGCAAACTGTGCCACCTCTACAGGTGCAACAAAAATGCGCCATTGATGTTAATCATGTAGATGTCAAGCCTATTTTATTAAGGCACACACAGTCCTAGACAGGGGGTCTAATCAGGCACCATAAGTAGTAGCAGGAAACTGTAAATATTACTAAATAACGGTCACGTTGCCCTGCAGGTTTTCCTGCTACTACTGTGAGGAGATTTGCTATCAGTGATATTTTAGGGAAGGCATCATCTCTACACACCCATAGTCCACTCACACACACCTTATCTCCAGGACTGTGTGTGTGTGTACAAACTGGACTTGATTTACATAAACAGATGCATCTTTTGTTGCACCTGTTCGGGCAGGACAATTTGAAAATCATCATTTTTTTATTGGTGGGTTTTATGCCTGGAAAATTAGCTCCACCCAACTTCAACCTGATTCTAAACCAAGTGGCTGCTTTGAGAAACAGGTGGATGCCATCACTTCTGGCTTGTTTTATAGCAACCAGTCATTCAGCCTGCCTCAGCCCTGCCAAGACAGTGGCTGCCAGAGCAACCACACTAAGCTTCACAGCAACTCTAGAAATGTCTATGTTTATGTTTCGTCTATGGTCTAATCAGGCCATAATCTGGCCTTTAACGCTGCTTTAACAACGGTTTCACGACCAAGTCAATGTAGAATGTCTGTCTGCTCTGTCAAACCTACAGAGGCTGAGATAGCCATGCTTGCAATTATTGTTTTTAATGCAGTTATCTTGAGAAAACAAGGTTTGTTAACAAGATATTCACAGCACCACGGAAAAAAAGGTCTTATCCTGTTAATGTGAAAACATGTTTACATACTGTACATGCATACAAGTTTGATAACTATCGACTGATAAGTGAAAAGTGATTAACGAACATGTCAGATATGAAAATGAACAAAACACCATATTCATGTCTTGATTTACTGTTCAGATATGAATCCTCCCTGACACTCATGACAGGCTAAAATCATTTTTGATTTCTCCATAATTATCCTGTGATCTCAGAAGAATCGTGTTCTCCCAGGAAAAACAGATATCATGAAAAAACAAGCTTTGTTGTCGCAAGATCATGTAATAATTATTTTGTGATCTTGAGATACCAGCATTAAAAAAAAAAAAAAACATTATTGCAAGCACGTCCGTCCTAGCTATAAAACTTGCTGTTTAAAATCTTTATGGCATCACCCTCTGTTTTTTGTTTTTTTTCACGTCCTGTTTTATAGCTTACATTACCCACGTTCAGCTGTGCTGGATACAGCATCTTATTTATGTACTACAGATTTAGGAGTTAGTCTTAAATGCAGTTACAGGGATTTCAAAAAGTCCTAAATTTGGCTTTCTAAAATCTGCAGATACTCACACACACACACACACACACACACACTAACTGACACGCTGTCATGCACACACTATTCCAAAGACGGAGTACACTAGGAACACACTGACGTGGCGGTTTCATCATACGCTGTGATATTAAACACTTTGGCTTCATTATTGTGCTGCAGATTTAATGGGTGTCCATTTTGTGGGCGGGGAAACACGCGTAAATTGAGAGTGTGCGGGATAATTTCAGAAGTGGCTTTGGGAGCCGGCTGACACTGCAGTAAAGGGATGAGGTATAGAGTGAGCCCCGGGGTGCCTGGCAGCTCCTCAATAGAAGTGTCAGACTGACTTAAAGGGGAGGTTTTACTGCCAGTCTGACTCAGTCAATGTCATTGCTCCATCGAGGAAGCACAAAAAGCACAGATGTACTTACGTCTGCCAAGTGTGACAATGAACTGCTCTCTTCTCTCTCTCACACACACACACACACACAAACAGTGATCATCAGTGCAATTCTACCCCTGTGAGGGCTTTTTATTGGCTATGTCTATAATCATGACCCCAAAACTTAAACCCTCAGTAAACCTAGTCAGACGGGGGGGGGGGTTGTGGTGGTTAGCTGAATGGTCTATTGCTGCGCTATAGAAAGTATAGTCAAGCCATTCTCTTCTATTGTTCAATGTCTCCAATAGGAATTAGTCGTTATACACCCAAACCTGTCTCACCTCAACAGCAAAGCAATCACAATGAGAGCACAGTGTAACACAGATACAGGTCACTGACCTGGAAACAGGCACTTGAGGCTGGCTACAGAATATTTCAGTCTCTATAAGTCCCCATATTAAAATCAACTCAAACTTCACAGCAGAAACAAACATGCTTACAGCCTGGTATCTATAGCTAATATATTTTTTAGAACTCACCTGTTCAAATTTTATCAAGACTTAAAGTTGCAGAATTAGAACAGAGTTGCCACTTTGACTGACATCTGTAATGACAGCTGTCAATCAAGTTGACAGGTGTCATTGCAGATGAAAGCATCCAGAAATCATTCGGACCACCTGAGGTCTGCTGGTGATCCATGTCTTTGCCCATTTTTAGATGAGCCAGGAGGTGGAAGTAGCAGAACGGAGCGAAAGATTCTGAATTTCTAAACAGCTCTTCCTCGTTTACACTTACGCTGTCCATTCTTTCTACTGTCAGTGGGAGCTATACGTATGGATATGAGTGGATAACGGATGTCTGTTACCTCTGTTTTTTTCTGTTTTGTGTGTTCTTGTCTTTTCCTCACTGTGCATGTGTGCAGGAAGTGACAGCTGCACACACCTTGTGGGAGTGAAGAGCTCAAAAGCTCTAAAGGCATTTGAATGATTTCTGAAGAGAATTAGTGTGACAGATATTATTAATCTTTACTGTCTGGTTCACCAGAGATGACAGACAGCCTGCAGCCTGAGTAATAATCATAAAGGAATTAGAGTCTTCAGTTACAGTCGGCTAAGCAAACATGAAAAAGTTACACATTGTCACTGTTTCTGAGAGAGTTTATTGCATTTATTGCATAGTCCTGATCCATTTTCCAGATGTAGAGTTTGAGATTGTTTAAACTAAATTACAAACAGTATCATAGATTAGATTAGTGCTTATACATGGCATAGACAGTTCATTACTAATCCTTACAGGGCCATGTGTTTAATTGTTGATTTAGGTATTTATAGAACATCAGCATCCTCACAAATGTCTTTTACAGGTGCACCATCAAGAGTTTGCTAACGGACAACATCACAGTCTGGTACCGGAACCATTCTGTCTGCCCACAGCCCCAAAGCACTGCAGAGAGTGGTGGACAGCACAAGCTGCACAGCACGTCACTGGCAACAAATTCACGGCCGTACAGGACGTTTTTCATCAGCAGAGCCTGCGGAAGGTACACAGCATCATCAAAGACCACAGTCACCCAGCTCGCAGACTGCTCTCCATGTTACTGTGTGGTAGATGATGTAGGTTTTACCACCAGGCCGTCAGACCTCTCACATCTTCATTTAAATGACTGCTGTCTGCAAAATATGAACTATAAACCATGACTGCTGCTACTGTACCAGGACTGATGCTTTATGCTTTAACTCACTTTCACTCTTACACACAGTGTAGTTTATTATGTTTATATAGTATGTTAATATGTATTCACAGTGTATTTACAGTGATCTCTGTATACACCTGTCATTTTTACACACAGTCCTCAGCTGTTAACCTACATATGACCAATAAAACTTCAAATGGAAAGGGCCCCACTGAGGCTGCTCATGCACAGGGTGCAGACTGTCTGTGTGTATCATTCAGACAAATGATACAAACAGTTCAAGTCCAGGTGAAATGACAGCGCTGAGTGCAGCTGGACACGTCGGAGAGATATTGCAGCTTTCTATATCCACACTGTCCTGTCACCTGTGTTACATTTCTGTGAAAATGTGATAATTTATTCATAAAGTAAACAACATAAATACTAAAGGCTGACCTGCTGTACGTGCACAAGGGAGAGGTACCATTTTGTACCAGACTGGAGGATTTACAGCATTCACATGAAATCACATGAGCTAATCAGACTGGAGCTGCAGTGCTGAAGGTGTAACCCCTCCTCTATGCATGCCTACTGATAGACATAAAAAATAATAATAAGTAAAATCTGTCATGATGTATGTCATGCAGTGTGTTTTTGTAGTATAGTCAGGATTTTAGGTCCCCTGAAGATAAAGTTCTGTTAAAATCATATTTAACGAGGCAGCTCCAACTCAATCCATGCTCCTTGTTTTAACATCAGCAGGAAGAGAGTCCTCACGGGATCCAGTTTCTTCAGAGTTCTGTCTGTAATATGACTTCTGATATCTGCTGGGAACATTCGGACCTAATTCAGGGGAAGAAAGGGGGAAAAGGAGTGATGGTGTTCATTTGGGCCTGGGTCTGGTGGCTGCTCCAGTTCCACTTTAGAAATCTAGTGGCTCGTTGCTGGTGTAAGAAATCATGGTCTGAAGGCAACTTTTACTCCAGTAACAGCCAAAAAAAAAGTTGCACTAGTGCAAGCTTACATAAATCACTCGGGATTCCCAAAGTTAAAGTGGACAAAGTCCAAAAAAAAAAAAAAATGTGTCAAAAGATCTAGTTAGTTATGTTCTGTTTTGTGGCTGTCACGCTGTATAGAGCTATACCTTTCTTTAATTGGAAGACAAGAGCCATCGGTGTCCCACAATCTATGGCATACACTTGTCTTTGGGTCCACCTATAATATCCTCTACCCACTCTGCACCTCCTTCAGCCGGGGTAACCCACTGCACCCTGTCAGCCCAGTCTGGTTCTGAGACAACAGGAGAAAAAGAAATGTGCTACACTTCCAATAATGGCTGTGGGCAAAGACGGCTCCCCAGAGACGGATGCATCGCTCTTTTGTGTCATTTTTTCGGAGAATGCCTTTGGTGATCTCTCATATGATTTAGCTCTTTATATTTTTTTATCCTTGCAGCTGTGTGTTTTATTTTGCAGCCTCACTGCACAATGTGTACAATCAAATGAAGTACAATCAAAGCAGAGCATTTTTTAACATTATCCATATTGTCCATGTCAGAATTCTTTCAGGACCTCTGTGGCTCTCAGGGGTACCATGTGTCAATGTTGAGTCCTTACAGCAGCAGCCTGTCCACTTGCTTCATGTTATCCCCGCTCTCTCCTCCGCCTTTACTGTCCCTCTGTCACTGTCAATAAAATGAAATGCCAGAAATATCTATAAATTCTTTCATTATTACATGTGTGATTCCCCTGCATGTCTCTGCTCCACAGCCAGGTGCTTCTTTCACTTTCCTTTAGTGCCATAACTTTGCATCAGTCCCAAACGCCCCGCTGTGAATAACAAGCACAGTGTCTGTGAGGTGAGGAGTGGGACCTGGCAGTGACATCTCCTCTGGGGGAAAAGGTGCAGGTTCAGCCTATTAGCCTTCAGGCCTCTGAAGGCTACACCATCATAGGCTGTCTTTCAAAGGAGACAGGCCACTGAAATGCAACACAGCTTACAACTCGAGCCTGAGTAACACAAACTCACCCTAAATTAGCTCTGCCTGACTCGCAACAGATAACACACAAAGTATCAAATACAAATCCCATTGAAGAGGTCTCGTTTGTAGGGAAAGCACGGCTGCACTGAATGTGGAAGGGTGTCCTGTGTGGAAATGAATGCTAATGTCACTCTTTGTCTCAGATAACCAATGTACAAGACAGTGTAGGCATTAAGTTGTGGCATTCGCAAAATTATCAAGTGGCAACACATGACTACAACTTAATGCTCCACGTGTGCTGAATGTTAACATGTTTAAAATACTCTCTGAGAATATAGCATACGCCTAATACTGAGTGCTGTCATCACACTGACCACTGTTTACTGTAAGTCACTGGTTCCCAAACTATGGTACACATCCACCTCTGGTGGTACACAACCTCACAACATGTTACTCTCAAAATTCTACAACATCTCAAATAAAAATGTACTATGAGATAGGATTTAAAATGTGATCTACAGTTCTTGTAATGTTTCTTTTCATATCAGCCTGCTAGTCACGTTCATTCACTTAGCACACATACAGCTGTAAGTAGCCACAAGCTAAAATGTGACAGTGAAATAGTGAGTGGATGTTAACAGTTGTAAAAATCTGCGATTGTGTCTCCAAACAGAAAATATTAGAAAAGAGAAGTACAGATCAGGATTTTTAGCTCTGAATCTTGGAGCAGTTCTATTCGCAACTCAACAACAGTCAACAATAAACCTGCCTCCTTTGTGAACTATCAGACTATGCTGCCGCTGTATTTTAACGGCTGTCATAATAGCCTTATATTTTCTGAGGTGGTACATGGTGGAAAAGCTCGAGAAACCTCAACTTCAACCCCACGTTCATGTGTCCAGCTGAGATCTGGTGTCTGCTTTCAAACAAGCTCCCCAACAAAAGAACCACAGAGATTATTCTGTATTATGTATAATGAATTTTTGATTTAGGACTAAAGTAAAGGGATAAGGGTAGCAGTGGAATAACAAGGTGCAGCTAATACATATTACTAATACATATTTATACTGTCCTACTGTATACATCTATAGTGTATTCATATGCTACTGTCTGTGCATATCAAATCTATAACGTATTCATATCTGGTTCATAAGTGTCAGTGAAAGCAGAAGTAGAAGACATTTAACCCTTCATGCTCATCACCACAAAGTCACATGAGCTTTAAATCTTACCTTTGCCTTCACCACAATGCAAGCATGGTGCCACAGTATAAAACAACACACAGAATTGACTGAACAGACTTGACACACTGATTTGACACACTGCAGATTGATTCTTCTACGTTGTAATCGTCAACATAATATAAATGATTCTTTTGAGCTGACGCTTAACTCTCTAGAGAACCTAAATTTAAACCATACTTTCTGCAGACCCCAGCTGTGTAGCAACCACAGCACTTCCTCTTTCATGGTAAACAGAGAGTGAGATCAGCTATATCTTTGGTCGAAATAACAAGTCCGCTTTTATCCTACACACACAAGACAGAGAGAAGTCAACCACAGAGAGCAGATTGCTTTCATCCACGGCAGAAATTAAGACAGACTGTCACAGACAATTTTGCTTCTCGTTGTGAGGTGAGTTGTAAAAGGATATAACTGTCATGTACTCATATTCATGTTAAGCGGCATGTTTTCTTTAAGATACTGTGTTGGCTCTTGTTTTATAGAATACCTTGACACGGCAGAGGGATGCAGGTCTTGCTTCTTTTTACGTTCGTGTTGTCGGCCATTCTGACCTCATCGCTGGAAACCTTAGACTCAGTCCAAGATCTGCAGGACAGCGGGTTCGGTCAACCGCCACCTCGTCACGGTCTCAGGTTGCTGAAGTGGTACATTCAGAACTGCCTGGACAACAACATGGTGGCTCTGTGTGATCCCACCAAAGGACAGTACGGGTTTCATAAGTTTCGGAACTCGGGGCGTATGCTTCCAGTGATACGGGACAGAAGACAGTACAGTTACTACACCATCGGAAACCTCAACTCTCCTCATGCCAAGGACCTGCCGTATGAAGTCAGAAAGGACTACAACCGCAAAGACCCTGAGAGTAACAAGGACAGAGTTTTGGTGAGATACAACAACAACAATAAACGTGTGGATGAGATCTACGCATCAGCACATTACCAACCAAAAGAGACGTACATAATTGGCCCCAATCTTTTTGCTTCTCTTCGACGGCAAGCAGCCCCCATTTACATGTGATGTACTCCTGATGCAAAATCTCTGCGACAGCTTTAAAAGCTTTGTGACTCTTCAAAAAAACATATTTTAAACAATACTGATTTACATATTTCTTAGTCAGAATGAAAAAATAAAGTGCCAGGTAATTTTGTCGAGCTTTAAATGTGTAAGGGTTTGTGAAATCTCCCACAGCCTCTCTGCTTGTAGAATGCACAGTACACAAAGCTTTTTCTTTGACCAGTAAAATAAGTGTTTAAATGTTCTACTTCCTGTTTATTCTGTGTACAGTAAGCACATATCGTCAAAGACAAACCATTAGTCTATAAACGGATATTGTTGATACTGTAGATCTATACTGTAGATGCTTTTTTCTTTCAAACAGGTTTAGCTAATCTTGGGATTAAACAATTGATTCACTATTTTATTTTTTTAAGTCTGCCCTAAAACAGTAGCCAGGTGGTCATACGAGCAGCGGGCTCATTACTGTTAATCACACAAATTTTAAAAAACATGTTAATATACATATACTGACATTTGGATAAAAATAGTAGAAGTTTAATGACGTCATGTCATGATGATATTATCATTTACTACACTGGATGTGGCCATCATATACAGTCACACAGTCAGTGTAGACTGACTTGGCCATAAAAGAGAAATGTGCACAGAGACAGAAAATCCTTTGTTGCCACAGCGTGTGTGTTTGTGTTTGTGTGTGTGTATGTGTGTGTAGTATTGATGGTCGAGCTACATCCTGTGGCCACAGGTATTGGGGGGTGCCGGTGCTCTGGAGGTTCACCTTAGGTGAACCACATTCCGTGAATTTCCCGTGCCTCCTTCACACCTGCACAGTTACTGTGTGACCTTCTGCTGACACGGCATTTACAGCACCACATGCGTTCTGCCATTGTAAGGTATTTTAGATTTTCCTAACATTAGTACCGATACGTTTGAATTTATTTAACAGCATGTTGATTTGAATCTGGAGATGACTTATCTTCTCTTAATAAAAGAAACTATGACAGAAGGTTTTGCCTTCTGTAATCATTCCTCCTGTTCTTCTTCCTAATTCACTTCACAGTATAAGTGATATAAGTGGGACAAAATCATCAGTCCTCATTCTGTGAATAAATGCCTGAAGTTGATAAGAGGCTCCAACAGTCTGAAGTACCATCAAGTAGATATTTCCCAAAGTTTTAGTGTTTCCCTGTTCAGACAGTCACAACAGACTTAATCAATGTGGCTTAGTTAAATAACATGTTGTTTGTCTAAGTCAGACCGATTAGGTCACTTTTAATGGGCAGTATTTGAACCCAAAATGCACAGCAAAAAGTGTGCTTTTTAATAATAATAGCACGGGTCAGAGTAGATTACACTAAATATACCATGATGTAGCCTCATAATAGATCGACTATTTAGGACAAAAATGAGAATGTTATACTCAAGCTGTGCAGTATTTAAAAATGCTCAATAAGAATCGTTATTCTCTGTCGCCATTTTAAAGAAAACTGCTATATGGCCAATGAAGAATACTTGCTTGATTGGTCAGCAGAGGTCAGTTAAGACTGTGCAAGTCTAATGGGACATCTTAGAAATAGTTCTGGTTTAATCATAATCACTGTTCATTGCAGCGTAACCTGTATTTTTTTCCCTGATAACCTGTTCAATTATTACTTACTTATTACATCAGCCCACAGCCAATCAGAAACAAGTATAGCAGATATCTTAATATAGGCCTACACCTGAGAGATAAGACACATTAAGTGAGGGGAGGGCTACAGCATGCAGCTTTATTGAAATAAATGAGAACGGTGCAGGAAATGAACAGAATTAATTAGGCTATGGAAGAGAAATGAGTGTGTTGTTTGCTTCTTTCTTCTGCATTTTAGATAGCATTCCTCTTTTGTCAAGGTCAAATAGTATCAGCAAAAATATAAAAACTCTCGATATGAAAGTTCCACAGAGCTTTAGAAATTTGTATGAACTCCAATATCAGCTTGAATAGCAGGCAGTCAATCAAAATGTTGACTCTAATGAGTTGTGAAACAAGGCAGCACACACCTTCATGGCCAAAAGGCTCAAACTCACTTTCAATATTATGATGACAAAGCACCCTCGTGCCTGCAGTCTTCAAAAGCCACAGAAAGGCCTCATTCATCTTCTGTTGCCAATGGGAGGACACCATTTGGACCTCTATGAGTGTCTATGTACACTCATAGGTTGAATTCAGATTTGATTTGATACTCCCACTGAAAATATAACAGGCCTCCAGAACAAGCAGGG
The DNA here is from genome assembly GCF_000972845.2 of Larimichthys crocea. Lineage (NCBI taxonomy): Eukaryota > Metazoa > Chordata > Actinopteri > Sciaenidae > Larimichthys > Larimichthys crocea. The sequence continues at coordinate 858,357 of NW_020861191.1, forward strand.
CCAATCTGAGCAGATAAAAGAGATTTATAGGGTTCCCGCTCTGCACAGAAATATGTGGAACATTAAAGATACACTGTCTGATTTTGTTATAGGACGCACAGCTGCCTTAAAACCCCAAGATGTCCTCTTAGTTTACTGTTGATATGTTAGAGGAGCTAGCCTATATGGAAGAACTGTTGTGAAGAAATTCACAACAACAAATTTGGGACAGCGTTTCACCGTAAGGTGTCTACCCCTATTGTAAGAAACAAAGAAATGCAAAGCACCTCCTCACAGGTCTTTCTTTCTTTTAACATCTAACTTAGCAAAATTATTAATTAAATTAAAATTTGCTATCTTTATATGTGTGGTATTTTGGGAAACTGTGATCTTGAGAAACATTAGTTGACTGGGACTAGAAATTGTCTCTGTTGCAGGTCGTCACTCAGGGTTGGACTCCTTGAAGTAGTAAAGTACTAAACTGGGTTCATACCCCATTGCCACCCTCTTATGTAATATTGCTTAAATGTGTAATTCCTGGCCGTAAGCCTCAAAAGAATAGAGAGCAGCATTTTACCTCCTCCCACCCTCGATGCGATGACACTGCAAGATTGTGTTAAAGTTAAATACATGCTATAAACCTTGCACTTCTGTTCATGAGGACTGAGTATTAGGAACTTTTCTTTTGACTTGGAGTATTGAAGTCAAGCATAGAAGCTGTACTATGTGTGCTGGTGGAGCTGATAGGACCAGTTGTGAGCTACCTCAGATAAACACACTGACTTCTCTGGCTGTCTTGTGCCTGGCCTGCTGCTGCTGCTGCAGGGTCACTCCTCTGATGAAACTGCTCTTTGCTGCAGGTGGACTGCCACTCCACACACAGCCTGGACAAAGACAGATGCAGCCAGGACTGCTTGATACGGCAGCATTTCTCACCAGGGGAGATGGCCATGCTTACTAAGTTTTTGTCTTTCCAGGTCAGAGTTCTATACTGCACTGCATAAAGACACATGACATACCTCACAGTCCACAATCATCCGATCAATACACAAACATTCAACCTTACAACCTTACAACATACAACCTTCCCAATTTTGTGGGCCATTTAGGCTGCAAGAATATCCCATCTCTCCCCGCAGATGATGAGGTCGGAGCCTGGTCGCCAAACTCTAACTGTATTCTGCTTCTGTAATAAAACATTCCAGACGTGGGTTGTCTGACTGTAATTTAATCATGCACAACACAACAGTACAGTTCACGCATGACAAGCAGTTTGTGGGTTCACTAGTCGGTATGTAAATGTAGCAACATTACAAAATACTTTTACAAACATGTATTTGTGGATTTCCATTCGGTTCATTTAAGAAGTATTTGTGTGTGCATCATCAACAGCTGCACCACATTTAATGTCATGTAAACATACCTACAAAGAGAGGGGAGCGACAGTGAGAAACCAAAGAGCCACAAAATGGTGAGTCAAAGAATAAATGATTAAAAATACTTTGTTTTCAAAATAAATTTATGATGAACTAAAAAACACAAACCCAGGTCATATTACCATAAAAAACAACAAATTAAATTAGCCTGTTTAAAAAAAAATGGATTTCACTCACACTCAGTCCAGCTTCATACATAACTCCAGAGCTCCATCAGAGCTGTCTAAAAACATTTAGCTCAGAAGCTAAAAGTTTCATTCCCTTTCCTCTGTCCTGTCAAATTTAGTTTTGCTGCTTAAATATGAACAATATTATATATATTATTATCTTTCCATAAGCTCCAACTGGTCCATAATTTAGCTGCCCGCATCATCACCAGAACCCCTTCCATCCACCACATCACGCCTGTCCTGCAACAGCTCCACTGGCTCCCGGTCAAATCCCACATCAACTACAAAATCTTTCTGCTCACATTCAAAGCCATCCATAACCTCGCACCACTGTATCTCTTGGATCTTCTCCATGTTGCTGCTCCCCCTCGCTCCCTCAGCTCTTCCTCCTCCAGTCACCTGACTGTCCCCTCCACCCGTCTCACCACCATGGGGAGCCAGCTCTGGAACTCTTTACCCCCCGTTATAAGGAACATCACTCTCACAATTCAAGTCTGCACTTAAAACCCAGCTGTTTAATATCGCCTTTTCCATCTGATTCAATTGCACTGTCCTATTTTAACCTGTTTTTAATGTTTATATTCTTTGTATCATTTGATATACTTTTATGGTTCTTTTTGTTCGTTTCTGTTATTTGCTGTCTACTCTCATTTATTGTAAGGTGTCCTTGGGTGACAGAAAGGCGCCTATGAAATAAAATGTATCATTATTATTATTATTATTACAATATGTGCTGCAGTTCTGACAGGGAGCTGGAATGAAGTGCTTGTGCAGCGAGAGAGAAAAATGCTACATGGACACCAGCCCTACTGTCTCAAAGTCAAAGAATACATTTTTTTTATCAGAGCACTCACATATGAACTTGCACTAGCAGAGTGCAAAAAATATTTTTGGGGGAATTTATGAATGATTCTGTGTCAAACTCAGCAGGGGGAGGCTGTGCAAACAGCTGCATGTGGCTTGGATCTCACTCCCTCTCTCTCTCTCTCTCTCTCTCTCTTTCTCTCTCAGATAATGTTAAAGAGTTTACTCAAATATTGGTTCCTACACCCTCAAGTAAAACTCTTCTAGCTATGTGTGTGTGACTGTGATCCATGCACATGCATGTCACAGAGCCAGGCTTTGCACCCCCTCTCAAACTGCCCTGGTCTCACATGCCAGAGCACGCCACAACGCCCAAAGGGTGCTAAAACAATGAGGCAGCGCTTCTCATTCTACTGCTGCCTCTGTGTTGCGTTGTAATACTCTGGACTCCTCTCTGCCAGCTGACTGGTGTTCCTGTCTTGTCGCCCTCTCTGCTCATAGTCCTCCTTCTCTCTGTCTCTCAGTCCCTGGTCCTGATCCTCTTGACCTCTCTCTAGTCTGCTGCTGGCATTACTCTCCCCAGTATAAAACCTGAATGTAGTCTCCATGACATCACCCACAGGTTTCAGACTTGTTCTGCATCTAGCCACAAGTGAGTGTTCCAAGAACTTGCAAGTTTTTGTACTTCATGCATTGGCTTCACTTCACAGCCACAGAGATTGCTACTTGTATGCAATCAGTTCCTATAAACTGCTCTGCCCTGCTGGTCACTTGTGGGCATTGGTGGGGGTGTTCTCATTTCTGTGGTTAATATCCCGGTCCCTGGGGAAAGAGGGGTCAAGAAAGAATGAAAGCCAGAAACAGTTGAGTTCTGATTTGGAGAGCCAGGGTACACCCTGGACAAGCCAACAGTTCGTCACAGGACTGACACATAGACACAAACAACCAACGGGCAATTTAGATGAACCTGCACATCTTTGGACTATAGGAAGAAGCCGGAGTACCCGCACATTGGGAGAACATATGTAATCATAAAATGATAAATAAAACTTACAAATACAAATTGGAAATATTAATTAATAAAGTACATTTCTAACTCTGTTACACATGCAAACCTTCTTGCTGTAAGGGGGCAGGAGTAACCACTGCACTACCATGCCGGCCTTCCCATAATAACAATAAATTTGTGTCCTCGAGGACAGGCTGGAGAGAATCACTAACATGCTAAAGAACATCTTCACTCTGCTGAATAACATTGAATTCTCCACTACAGCCTGCAAATCTATTAGGATAAATGTCCTTTATGTCTTCTTGGCATATTAATGTGCCTTACTATTGATAAGATAAGATGTACTTTATTCCTGCTAATTATTACACCTATGTAGGAATCAAAAGCACATTGCACGCCATCAAAACGTAGCAAACCCATAAAAATGGAAATGTTGGTGAGCTGAACACGCTGTTTTAATATGACACTGTTTAAACAGAGCTGCTGATTCGGTAACACCTCTGACACACCCACCAAACAACAGAACCATTGCTGAACAAATGCTACACATAAAGAAGATATGGGAGAGTTGGATTTTTTAATATTATGACGAAGAAGTTTAAATCAGAAACAAAATATTCACATTCTAAACATAACATCAGTTTTAAAACACAATATTTTAGATATTCAGTGCAGATTCATATGAGCAAAGATTTTATTATTTCATGGTTAAGAAACATTATCTTTATATTATTCATTTCTACACCACATATGCAGCTCAAACTTACAATCTTTCACTAAGTATTTTGCTCTAAATCACATTTTAGGACAAATTCAGCATATGGTGCAGGACATTGAATTGTTTCCAGTTTATGAATTCATCAGATGTTTGACTGCTTTGTGGTTATATTCATGTTCATCCACGGTTATTGTAAGGTTTAGGGTTAGAAATCAGACACCAGTTCTAAAGAATGTGTATGTTAATAAAATGACATGTGTGTAATATTAAAGTGTGTGTCATCTTCTGACATGCGCACATGAACGTCTGTTTCCTGTACAACGTGCCGGTTTCTTGCTCCATAAATCCAGCCATGCGCAGATAATAGCACTGATGTACACGCAGCCCACACCCCCCCTGTGTTTAGTTCATCCTAAATTGGCTGAAGGGAAATCAAACTGAAGGCAGCTCTTAGCGGAGACTGACTCTGATGTTTCACTCTGCCTGTCCATGCTTAACGGAGGACAGGTTTTCTCTGAGTGGATGGTTGGGGTGGTTTGGGTTTGGGTTTGGGGGGTGGGGGGAGTCCAAGCTCTTTGACAGAATTGTAAAGCGGCAGAATGAACAGATGTCTCCCAATGATTAATGTTCCTCCCTGCCTTGCCTCAGAGGAGCTGCGTGCCCATGCATCTCTAACCCTACACCTCCTCCCCCAGCACTCTATAAAGCTAATTTCTTTAACTCACAGCTTTCGCTATCTTTTCTCCAAGTTCATCTTGCCCCTTCGTCTTTTATATTTCTCCCTCGAGAAACATCAACTACAATTTCTTGCATATTTTGGGGGGGAAAGCAAGTGGCACCTTTCCTGCATGTTGATGATTCATGGGGGAATGTTGAGTTGCAGTCAATGTATTGGACCTGAAGGACATTACGTACAGTCTAATTTGTACCTACTGTAGTGTAAGAGTTTAAATGGAAATTTCCTTGTACTGTAATGTGGCAAGACTATAGACATCAAGGCTGTGTGTTGAGGGGATCAATCATAGAGAGAAGCAAATAGAAACAGTCAGGCACTTCTCTCTCTCCCTCTCTCTCTACTGTAATTTAAAGAAAACCTTTGTCATATAGTGTAAGTCTGACCCCTGTTGGGTGAAGATGGAATACATTTTTTTTTTTTTTTTTTTTTTTTTGCTTTAACGTGCATAAGATGAATTCAAATGTTGTCAGACACTTGTGTGTGTTGTCCTCACCTGTTGGAATTATTCCCAGCATGCATTCAGTGGATGACATGAAAACACACAGGACATTTGCCACTCACATCACACAGCTGATTTCCCATCATACAATATGCATAAAGCAAATAAACACCTAACTATAGAATCACCTCAACTGCAGACATTCTGACTCACACACACACAAACTGTTTATTGTCTGTCAAGCCTTGGAAAGAATAAAAACACAGTAATTCATGCAAAAAAAACATCTTTTATTTTCTCCAAACATGTTTCTTAGTTGGTTTCCTCCTTTTCTTTATAATATATTTTTTTGGGGGACAAGCTTACCCAATGACGCACAGAGCGACAGCGCCCCCTGCTGCAGCTCTGAGGCAAAGAGGGAACCCACACAGTCTCGGGGGAAATTGCCCATTAAAATCCAGCACTGCATGGTAATGAATACCAGGCCTATGGTAAAGGGCTCGCATTAAATATTTACACTCACGGTTAATATTTCATATGGTAATTTTGTATTTAAATTGGATTTAATATTTAATATAAATACAGAGCTAAGTGGAGTATACTATTCTCAAACACCAATCCAGACACCTTCCATATGACTGGGGGAGCAAATATGACATGGACGGCATACATATGTAGATCCTCAGAGCTAGAACACACACATACACAAACCAGGACACACACCCACTGGATGGAGCATCCCACTCTCTGCAGCACTGGTCATCCTTGGAGTGTTTTCTGCTGGTGGGGTGAAACTCGCTGTAGGGAGAGCGGGGTCAGCGTCCATTTGAAGAATCTTCAAGGCAGTGATTTCTTCAACTAAGATATCCACAGGATGTTACATATTCAGCGTGACTCATCCTGCTATTTCAGGATATTGTTGCATTATTCTGAAACAAACAACTTGCCCACAGTAAACTGCCAGATAAAGTTTAACCGAGGGCAAGATGATCTAAGCTTTAACAACTTACCGAACTTCAGTTTTAAGTGGAAAATCTAACACCTGCTCTCCCAATAGGCCTTTTTAACAGCAAGTGCTTTGTCTTGTTTTAGGTCCCATTTACACTTGTCATTTCAAAGATGCTGTATTGATATAATCCAGTTGAAATATAAGACACACACACAAATCAGTGTCTCTGTTGGCCAGGAGGAGGTGGTGAGGTGGTGATGCGCCTTAAGGTGGTTGCTAACTAACAGAAGACTAGAAGAAGAAAAACGTCCGCACTTTAGCTGTTTATGAACTGTTTATGAACTATATGTGAGACGAAAGCTTTATCATCTTCACAGACTCTCACTACTCACACATACATCCTCATGGTTGTAACTTCAGCTGCTAGCATCACAAGGACAGGCTCTACGTCCACCAGTTGCTTACTGATACAGTCAGGAGGAGTAAATCTCACATGTTCGTCTTGGAGAGGGGTATGCATTTACACCTCTGAATCCAGCCAAGACGCGTCTCCTCCAGGCGTCTAAATTTCATCTCAAATGTTTCTTGGATGCGTTCACACTTTTGAGATCTGTTAGCCTTCCAATCTGCCCAAAATGCATGAAGTGACTTTAGTATAAATGGTGTGTGAGTAGGAAAAGTGAGTGTTTCTAAGTGTGACCAGGCCAAAATAATGAGAATGATGAGCCTTGAAGTAGGATTGTGGGAAGTTTACTACCAATTATGGTAATAATACATGGGGCGTGAACTTTGATTCTAGATGGGCAAGTTTAAAAGGTGTGTAGGATTTAGTGCCACCTAGCAGTGAACCAATTGAATACTTTCAAAGACAGAAGTATTTTTATTTTCAGGTGACACTAGGTGATACACTAATAAAAACATACTAATGAATATTATATTCAATTCCTGACAATAGATCCTCCTAAATGTTACACAGGGTGGCTGCGGCTTGGAGGTACAGCGGTAGAGGGTGGATTAAAGAAAAAGAAAATAAGCAGCATTAGCATCATTAGCATTGGCACCAACATTCCTAAAAGCCATCTACATTTTAACTGGATCCAATAAAACTACAAAACCAAAGACGATACAGGCAGAACAGCACTCGCAGTCCTCACAATGCAGTCCTTTGGCAACCCAGCTCTGGCTATCTCAGAGAGCACATTCAAGGTAATAGTTACTTAAACACAGCAGACGCACACCTCAAGGCTGAGCTACTGAGCCTTTCTGATATATGTGTGTCTGCCAATAAGGCAAAGGGGCGGAGCTTCCTGCAAGACGGACAGCTCTAATGGTAGCCTATTGGCTCAAAGCCTACCTATCACATGAGGAAGACTGTTCTATTCAAGTGTCCCAGTCAGCCATGACAGTGTGAGCCAGCATTAACAACCTGAGAGTCTAAATTCACATACTTCCATACAGCAAAACGCAGTACCCAGATGATGCACTCGTAACAGTCAAAAAGTTGATTGCGGAATGCTTGACACTTCTCAGACTCAGTGGTCGCCATTTTGGCTAAGTAGCAGACTACCGGCATTGTGCAAATGTAAGCAGAGGAAGCTGCTGCCATTTGCAACAGTCAAATGTTGCCGCTAATGCTCCACCTGGTTGTAGTTCAGCAAAGAAAAAGTTACACAACGGCTGTAGTTGAATTGGAACAACACTACCCTGCTGAAATTAGTACACCACACTATGAAGTACATAGTATACATAGTGTACTACATAGAAGGGTTCTAATGGAAGTATCCGAACTGAGACACAGCACAGGACTCTAAAGGCCAACTCACACCGGACGCGGAACGGAAGCGGAACGGAAGCGGAACGGCACCGCCGCGGTCACCGTAGCAAATAGAATCCAGTCTAGTCAATGAGAGCACTCACACCGGGCGCGGATCAGACGCGGATCAGAAGCGGCTCTCCGCGCCACGGCGCGAGCTTTCCGCAGGATTTCTATTTCTTCCGCGAGCCGCGGCTAAACCTCGTAAATTTCAACAGAGCACTGCGCACCAGACAGGAAACCGGGCCTTGAATCAACGTAATAAACTTCCGCCCCCTTTCAAAATAAAACACAATACACAGTTCTTGTAGCTTTTTACAACTTCACATCAACGTGACGTCATAACCGGTGGCACCAGGTGATCAAAGATCGATCAAAGGGTCTCAACGAGAGACTAATTGTTTACGTGGAACAACACACAATCATTTATGACACAACAGATGCTTTTAATAATCTCCTCCACGTCGGAGAAGCAAAGTCAGCTGTTTGTTGTTGTTGTTTTTTTATACACTGTTTATACGCGGGGTCTCGCGTACGTCCAGGATTCTCGCGTGATCTCGTGATCTCGCGTGAATACGGCCGGCTCGCTCCGCTGCCGTTCCGCGGCTGATCCGCGTCCGGTGTGAGTTGACGCCGGGCAAAGTACCGTTCCGCTTCCGTTCCGCTTCCGTTCCGCGTTCGGTGTGAGTCCCGTGTAAAAGTGAAGCAGCTAAATGGAATTAAATCGTCATTAAAATCTAATTATTATTTACTCCTGCTGTGCCAGACACAAAAAGTCATTTTTCCTAATCAGTTACCCAGTACATACCACACCTAATACCACAGCAGCTATACAGTTTCAACTATAACTGAGTCTTGTTATCCTGACTCTTTAGATTTTTGCCTGCTTGCTTACAACCTTTGGGCTCAGGTTGCCTGTTTTGATTGGCTGATGTTTGGAGACTTTTGGAGTTTTTACCTTTCCTGGCCTGCTTGTGAGTCCAAACCCACTTATCTGAATCTTCGACCAGTCTTTTTTCTATGTCAAATATGTTTGGGGAGAATTCAGTGTTAACTTGTCCATTATTGTTCACATTTAAGAAGATCAAACTAAAATATTATATTTTAAATGTGTTTTCCATTTTTTCTGTGTGCCTTTAAAAATCGATGAAATGAAATGTGTTGAAAGTGTGTGGTCAAATGACTGATTCAGATTACAGTTTTCTGGAAACAAGAGGCGAATGGCACCACTTCTCCACCAGCTTAAATCACCCCACTCTCCCACTGGAAAATAACACTAATCACTTCCCCATATGGCAATGGCAGGCATCAATACAAAGTACAAATGGCACAAAACAACGTGAGAGATTTTTAGCAACTTCATGGTAAAATTCCAGCTTGTGGGGGTGTCGTTTAGCTCAGTGGGTAGAGCATCCGCCCCATGTACAAAGGCTCAGTCCTTGCCACAGCAGCCCAGGGTTTGAATCCGACCTGTGGCTCTTTCCTGCATGTCATTCCCTGTCTCTCTCTCCCAACATTTCCTGTCACTCTTCAAGCTCTCTCTGTCAAATAAAGCTCAAAAAGGCCAACAAAAATATCTTTAAAATTCCAACTTGTGTAATTTTGTGGATCAAACAACAGAATTCTTAACATGCAGTGCATTAAACTGAATAAACATTTAACCTGTTTAGCACGGCTTTATCTGTGTGCATCGCCGGTCCTGGCCACATTTGCGCCCTGGGCGAAGCCCCGCCGCCCCGAGGCGAACATTTTCTCGTGCGCCCTCACGGCCGCCCGTGCGCCCCTGGATGCGCCGTGCGCCCCCATAAGTCTGTCCGCCGCCCCCCTCTGCCTTGTCAACACCCCGCTCCCGGAGCGCCGGCTCCGCTAACTTAATGAGCGGTATCTGGGCAGCCGCCCACATTGCCCATAGCTAAGACCGGCCCTGTCTGTGTGGGCACAAGACTGTGAGTGACAGCATCGGGAAGATTTCTCAACATGACAACAAGAGCTGAGATAGCACACAAGGATATCTGAGGAGGATGTCATCCTCGTCAATGGCCATCGGGTAAGCTGTCATAGCAAACCTGCAGCCCAGGAGGAACAGGCAGCACACCGGGGAGAGAGAGGTCTCCAGGAGGAAAGCGTTGAGCCTTCCAACAATCATCCTTTTTGCTCTCAGCAGATATCATGTGGTTTGCCCAAGAAGATGCCCAAGGAGAGGATCCACGGGCTTAAGCTTTTCCAATCAAAGGGACTAGTGCAGACAGAACTGATCAATCACTGGAATGAGCTTCAAGTTGATGAGGTTTAGACAGATTGTTAGTTCTCCGGCCTGACACATTTTTTCACTCATTTGTCTCTCGATTGTTTCATTCATCTTAATTTTATCCTTTCACCTCAAAGATCTTTTTTTTTCAGTATAGTGCCTGAGATTAAAGCTAAGCTTATATCTGAAGCACAGGAACACACCTCTTGCCATTCCTCTCTAGGATTTGATGTTTATGTTCTGTTCATCACTGTCTGTCGCTGATGTCAAAAAGATCAGTGTCCTCATCTCATCTGTAATATATTGATTAGTACAGCATGAACACAAAACATAAAACTTTTCCTTTACATAATAACTACGTGTATTTAGGTCTCAGTTTGAACTCCCTCATTCCTTTTCCTTTGGCACAAATCAGTTTTCTAATTATCCTCTTCACCTTTGTGATTAGCTTTACTGAAAACTCTGATAACTAACAGACATCCCAAGTTCCAAAAAGTCATTTCCGGGAGACGGGGGGGGGGTGAAGTCCCTCCCACAACGAAAGCTTATTGGTGTATTTTGCTGACCAAACCAATCGGCGCGCTCTCTCTCGCAACCAGTCGCCCTGAACACGAGAACACGCTGAACAGAGTTTTCGCTTGAATGCATGCACGGGTGCTTCATGTAGCTCATTGTATCTCAGTCTCACGCGCTCACCCCCCTCCCCTCCTCTCGCCTATGCCTGCGCAATGTAACTGAAAGTAATCCGAGCATGATGCGCGAGGTACTATCTTTTCTTTATGCTCGCACTCGCGTTTTTTTTAATCTCTCTCGCGTAATCCAAAATCCGGGATGTTTTACCTAGCTCGCGGGCATCAGGGAGCCACTGTTAATATCAGGGAGACTCCCGGAACTTCCGGGAGACTTGGGATGTCTGAACTAAATACATTGAGCAGCTTGCAATCTCACTGAAGCTAATCTTTGTGACAAACTACAGTGTGTGCACTTCACGTTAATCATTCTATAGTCCTGAACGTTGCGGAACACCATTAAGGATCATTCAAGTCCACTTTAACCAAGGGTAAATGGTAAATGGACTTTACTTATATAGCGCCCTTCAAGACTTCCAATACTTCAAGGTGCTTTTACACCATACATTACATACAACCATTCATACACACATTCATACACTGACTATGATGAAACTAAGCAACTAGGGACTAATCACATTCACACACTCTCACACATTGATGGCACAACCTTGGCACAGAACCACCAAGCAAGTCAATACCAAAAAGAAGTAACACATTCCTGGCATTACAAATGCAAAAATTTAATTTCTATGCAATATGACTGACCACTAGCTTACAGTGGCTAATGTCATCACAATGGGACAAACTGACACAACCTTTAAAGAGAGAAATAACTTAATATATAACATTTGGTGATTTTACAAGAAGCCCAAATAATATCTGTTCAATGTAAACATCCATCACACTTTACTCAGGTTTGACCTGCTTGTTTCTCTGTGCAATGACAGCTTCTTAACATTGCAGGTGCGCTCGCTTTCAGAAATTAGATTAATGGAAGATAATCTGGATTAACTAGTGGCTTGTGTACAACATGTCATATAGTCTGACTGCTCGTGTTTTGAGGCATTTTGCCACCTTATTATGTACATACACGTCCTGCCACTTGACTTACTGTCATACAGCATCTCTGCTTGTTTTGTATTCAGCCAGAGTGGCATTGTTGTATGAAATTGGGTAATGTGACATTGGCTTGATCGGAGACTCCTCCCTGTTAGATTTTCTTCCAGAGGTCAACATGTCTCAAGCATCACTTGAATCTGATTCAATGGGTTCGTCTTCCGCACATGCTTCACACACACAAATTTGTCCCATTACACCTTTTCAACTCCAACTGCTGCGTCTTCTTCACATTGCATTTCATGCATGGATCACACTCACATTTGAAGACAACACACAATGTAGACCGAGTCATCTTCTCGCTCTCCCATTTTTTAGTAGATTGAAAAGTTCAAAGTTGAAGGAATGGCCTGTGCAGAGTGGTCCTCCTGCTTCTGTCATGTCTCTCCTCTAAATGGGAAACCCAGTGTTGTAAGTGTATCTATTCTGGGTTAGGGTAGCATGTCTATGTGTATCTAACTCCAAAGGCTGGTCAGACATCCAACACCCACCCCCAAATTGTTGAATACTGCAGAAGGTGCACTTCGCTGACAGTTGGTCAGTCCAATTATTTTTGATGGAAGTGCATCCTCATACTCAACTTTTGTGTAAGAAGCATCTGCAGATTAATATTAAACAGAATAAGGAGCTTGTGGGTTGGGAAATTAAGGTGGCTGTTCAGTTTCCAAGGCTGAGATGGTGATCCCAATGTCAGTGTGACAGCAGAGGACAAAGCCTTCATTAGGGTAGAGAATTGGTACATTTACATCAGAGATGCAGATGAAAAAGGGTGAGAGCTGACCAGCATTCCCATCTCAATCAGTCAACCAGTCATCATGGAGTGTCGCAGTCGGATAAAACAGTATGCTAGAAGACATTTAGCATCCATTTAGCTGACGGAGGAATGTGTTATTAGTTCACCTGCTGTTGTTCTTAGAATAAGTTATTCCTCCCACTGCCTCGCTCATTTGTGTTAAAAGCTTCAGAAATGACACAGCGAGTGAAGGGGATATAAACATCTGACTGCTTCTAATGAAAGGTTAGGGTATTTTATCATAATAACCATACAATGTACATTTCAAGAAAGAACTGGTCACAGATCACCACTACTACCTCCTTGGCTATAGATATAAAACTGAGGGGAAGTTCTGTAAGCAAACAACTAATTACAATCACAAATCATTGATCTTCTGAAATTATAGATGTATTATTGCAAATCTTTTCAGTCTGAACTAAAGAGAACATGACATAACTGCAAAACCAGAGGGACGTGATGATGAGACCCAAAAGTACTGTTCAATCAGGCCTGAAAGAGAGTATTTTAATATGCAGGGTTGGATACAAACTATACTTTTTTTAACCTAACAAGATTAAGAGTGTACAGTCATGCTTTCAGCTCAAAAAGTCAAAGTCATGAGGATTTGTCCACCATAAATGTCACTTTTCATAGGAATCCATCCAATAGTTGTTGAGATATTTCAGTCTGGATATTTTAAGGTGGTGGCCTGCCCACCCAACCAACCAACTATCATTGGAATCCCTCTAGCCAAGTCACTTGGTTGCATGGTTAAAAATACACTCCTCAATTTGTTATACCCTTAAAACACAAAATCTCATTTTAGCTTTTAGGGTCTTAGTGGATGTTATAATTATGAGGGGAATTTATCTTTAAAAAAGCAATAACTCCAAAGTTTAAGAATACTCCATTAAAAGTTAAATATTGCATTATAAAATTTACTTTGGAACTCAACTTATCATGAGAAGTCCTTACCAGCATGTTAAGACAGTTGTATAATGTATTCTGTGGCTCTGAAGGAACTCTGTCAGGTCTAAGGAAATCATCCAGAGTTTTAAAGACGTGACTTCAGGCATCGTGGGTGTAATGAAAAGATACTAGAGTGTTGGTTCCATTATGAGAAATGTAGAATCCAGTGTTTTACTCATACCAGGGACTAAAAGTCAGCATATTTTAGCCTCTGCCGCTTCACTTTGGAACATTTTTAGAAATCTATCTTCAGTCCCCGAAGTTTATGGAAGTGTGAAGGTGTTACCCTGTCAGCACTTTTGTTGGTCCAGGCGCTACTGTATCTGACTACTGCTTAGTGTATACTCATATTTTGTGACTTTACAATAATACAATAAAACTACCATCAGGAGCCGACTGGAGATCACACCTAAACAAGAAATGCTAGAATTCCTCTGTTGCACTATTGCTGACGAGGTAATGTATCCACATTATGATTAGTCATGTTCACTTTCTACCTCACTCAAGGATGGAATTTTGATTTCAGAGGTGGAGGGGAAACAAGTATTTTAATAAAACTCTAGTTTTCTATCGCTACTTTTAAGTTTACTGTTCCCTTTTTTGGTTTGACTGGTTGTAAAGCATGTAGCAAAACATTATCACCCAATTCCTGAACCAGCTCATAAACTCATTGCTTAGTTGCTACTATTTCTTACCAATAAAATAATACATTACACATTTACACAGACTTTTTAGTACACCAGCCTCAATATAATACTGCACCTGGCCAGTTTGCGTCTTTCATCTGACAAAATATATAGATGTATGGTGTTTGAACTTTGAAAGCTCTGATAGAGATTATCATCACCCTAACATTTGTCACAACGCTTAATCTCATGACTAACATATGTTTATTCTTTCAACCTCACCTGTGAGCCTCCAGCCTCTCCTCCTACATTTTCTCCAGCTTCTCCTCCTCTACCTCTTCCAGCCTCTCATGCTCTCCCTCCTCCAGCTTCTCCTCCAGCCCCTCTACAAGGTTATATTGCATTTTTCCCTAAATCTTTCATTGTTGGTGTTTTTTTAAACAGTTGCTGCCGTTCAACATAAAAATAATACATGAAAATAAGTATCGCATTGGCATTCAATAAAGGCTTTTTTGAAGTATTTTCATTGTTGAGGCTCTACAGTTATACCATTAATAATAATAAATTTTATTTATCAGCATTTTCAATAAAACTCAAAGACACTTTACAAGATTATTGAGAGCTTTGTAGTTGATGGAGGATCTTGAAGTGATCTTGAACGCATTTCTTTGAGTAACTTACACTTTGACTTCTAAAGAAGTCTCTTATGTGTCCACCTACTTTTTTTAGACATCCTGGCTGCGCTTAATAACCAAACACACACACATGGACACCAATTCAAATGTTAATGTAAATGAAACCTGCTCTGATATTACATTCTAGCTGACGTGATCCAGGCAGAACAAACGCCCAACACACAGTGACAGATTAACAGGGACTCCTGGGCAACTAGCAGACCGGTGTGCAAGTCCAGGGGCCTCATGTACGAATACTTGCGTGGATTTCCACATGAAACTTGGCGTAAACCAAAAACCTAGAAACTGTCATACGCACAAAAATATTCAGATGTATCAAAGTGTGCGTACGCATGGATCCAAGAACATTTCTTTTGTTTAGTTTATTCGTTTAATTGTCCCGTATGTAACACTGGTTTACATACGGGACAATTAAACAAATAAACTCTTTACTTACCCAGAAGCCACCCATCGCGCACCGTGCCAGCCTCCAGTCTGTTCCCAACCATGCTGTTAGCCATAATGAATGAGTCGTGCATTGAACCAGGCCACCTTGCCACGATGTTAGTTAGCTGAAGCAGCAGCAACGGTCAAGTTGCTGATCAAGTTCTCGCTCGCTTAGTGCATGTTTGGTTTGTCATTTCACCTCAGGTAAATAAATGTTTTATGAAAAAGCAACGACGAGCTACTAAAGCCAAAAAAATATTCATCTGAGGTATGATGATGATCCGCCATGTAGTGACGCTGGTTCACCTACAGGACGGTGTAGTATCACATATGATTTGAACATTGATGGAATGAAAATGTTTCCTACTTACATAAACAAATTCATCCTGTGATGGCGCTTTTATAGCAATGTGTGTGCAGTCAATAGCTCCGATTACATTAGGGAAACCGGCTCTCGCTGCAAATTGCGCTTTAATGTCGGCCTGTTCAACAGTATTGTATGGGAATCTGATGTACCAGGAAGACATTCAGATGATTCCGTCCCACACAGCTGGCATGGCTCAGCTCAGGGTTGACTGGCACACTCCTGACCGATCGGCCAGCTCCCGCTGGAATGCCCCTGTTACCAGGAACCCCAACGTAGTCAGCACAACCCCGGGCTACTCGCCGGCCCCCGTTGCATTCTAGGGCCGGCAGCAGCTCTGCGCACAACTCCAGTAACACTGGCCTTGGTAACCGAAATCGGCTTATGAGCCAATTATCATTGTTTGCAAGTAAATCCTCACGTTCCTTAAATACTCGCTCACGTCGGATTGCACCATTTGCAAGGTCCTCTAACAACCCTAACACTGCCTTTGTTAATACCATTTTCTTCATCTCATTGCGCATGCTTTTATATCCACCTATATAATTGCAAACACGTGGGTGTGTTAATTGTTTATAAGTGTGTCTCTGATGTGCACATCACTCTGATGACTACTTGTTTTCACATTATTAACAGTTTCCCAGCATCACCTCTAAGGTACAATAGCTGTAGAAACGTGCGTCCGACAGCTATGAAGTTGGCGTGGGACACGCACATTTCTACGATCATTACACGTTTGATACAGCTGAACGTGAGCATGTGTGGAAATGTATAATAATGTTTGAATTAAAATAGATGTGTGTTAAATGTATCTGTGTAAGTATAAGGTCACACAGAGTATATTGTTTTTAAATGTTGTGTAACTAGTATAAGTGTTTTGTAGAAGTTGCAGGTTCAAGGCCTACACACAAAGAGAGAGAGACGAGGGGGGGCTGCACTTGAGTTTGTTTAGAACTGAGAGCAGAAACAGAACATCTTACTAGACAGGTTGTGTCAAAGTTCACGATGCCCTACCAGACAGAGTACTCCCACGCTAAGATGCAAACTGTTCTCAGGAAGAGTACTATCTATGGAGCAAAACCCCCAATAAAAGTGTCTGTTTAAGAGAAATGACCATGAAAGGACTTGTAGATGTATAGTGAACGCCCTATGACATATGCTTTGTATCTGTTTTGTGTGTGTGTTAATAAAACTTAGCCAGAAGCTTTGGGACCCCAGAACTCAGCAGTGCGAGAAGGTGAACAGGCCGCGGGGTCTGTTAAGATTCAGAGCTGTGTTCTCCCTTTGCAAAGGTGAAACTGGAATCTGTCTTTGTCTCCTTCATTTCAGACATCTCTCTGTTTGTATTTCAGGTCTGTAGCAATTCGGGGTGGTTTTGCAACACCACAACACATGGAAAAGGACGTACGCCACTTTTTTGTGCGTACGCAAGCTTTACATGAGGCCCCAGGTGTTGTTTACAATAGTGATGTGTCGGTCGCGAACGAGCCGGTTCTGAACCTTTTAAGTGAACGATGGGAGCGGCTCTCGTCCGTCCGTGAGCCATTCTTTTTTTTTTCTTCTTTTTTCAACTTTTCTCTTTAGGGAAAGTACCTGCAGGCACGGCGGGCATTGGCTAGGGTGTCACGTGCATGCTGTGCATCCAATCATGTGAGGATTGACAAGGAGCATACCACCAAGCAGGGAGGGCGGGGGTAGCACTGCTGAACCATGACAGGAGACAAGAGGAGGAGACATGCTGAAGGAGAGAGAGAAGGGAAGACGAGAGAGGACTGTGGTGCAAAAATATATTATTTTTTACACATACCAAAAACATTTTGGTTTTATTTGTCCAGATGTCAGTGGTGGGCATTAACAAAGAACATTTACTTGAGTGCTGTTATTTAATTTCTCTTTTTTTTCAGTACTTGTGTTGTTTTGTGTGTGTGTGTGTGTGTGTGTGTGTGTGTGTGTGTTTATATACAGTACTCGAGTTGAGGGGGAATGGGGGGGGGATGCCATCCCCCCTGGGGGAAAAATGGTCAAAATCATCCCTCTTCTAAAATGGTCATCCCTTCTTCCATCCCTTATGGCATTTTATCAATGCATGTGAAAATTACTTATATTTAACACTGGAAATAGAATTACCGTTCGACATTTAGGGGGGCTTTATGATAATCAGTCTATTACCTATGTCTGCGGTTTTCAAAGTGTGAGGCGCGCCTCCCTTGGGGGGCGCCAGAGGACTTCAGGGGAGGCGCGGCGGGAGAAAAATAAAGATATATCTTACAAAGATATGTGTCTCATCACTGTGCGATGAAAACTCGGCGAGCTAGCCCCCAAAGAGTGGCAAAAAAATCCACAAAATGACACAGTATGTCTGATCTTTGCTGTTTCGTGTCAAAAGTTCTATTTCAGCGCGAAGAAACGCTGCTAATGTCTCCTGCTATGTCTCTGCTTTAGTTTGAATCAATCACGAAGCTCCTGGTTGTTACATAAAGACAAAGAGGCTTTGACAGTGAAGTGAGACCTCTTGCTGCGATATACTACCTTTGGATTTACTTCATTCTGGATCGTCATTGGTGGGTCAAAGGTGAATGTGGGCGGTACTAATAGATTCTCCTGACTCTGATTGGTCGACAGGTGACAGGTGTCAATCATCCACACTCTGTGTTGTTTTAGCCTTAGCAGCACCGCTAGCCGCTACCTGCTGCTTCATATTCTTTAATACCGCTTGTTTCAAACATCGCGTCGTCTTAAAACTTAAAAGTCTTCTTTCCTCCTCCTTAAATTGTGTTTTTTTAAGTGAAGATTTTTAACAAAAATGTGTTTAAATGTATTTAAATGTGTTTAAAAACACACAAAGATGTTAAAAACATACACAAAGTTGTGTTTAAAAAAATATTTGAGCACATTCACAAATAAAGATATTTAAAATGTTTTTACAAATATGTTTAAAAAAGATGTAAGTGACATGATGTCCATAGTGGTTATTGTTTCTTTCTGATAAATAGTATTGTCGTGTGCAGGCCATGCAACTGAGAATGCAAGCTATGAATCAGATGGGATTTAGGATTTGCCATGTCTAGCAAGTCACCCTAAAATTGACTAGAATGCAGGAAATTACATCTAAGAAATACAAAATTTTCTAGGGGAGGACCCCCAGACCCCCCTGCTGGAAAATATGTCACATAAATGAAAAATTTCACCATCCCCCCTGGTTTCATTTTACAACTCGACTACTGTTTATATAAATATAAAAAAATAAAATGTCAATAGCTGTCCTTTTTTAAAATTTCTATGCTTAGGTTTTTATAGGCGTTTCTATTTGCTTTGTGTAGCAGAGTGGTTCTTCAAGCAAGTTAGTGCATTCATAGGGTGGTTTCAGGGAGTTACAAGGGATTTTACAACTGTAAATGCAGTTGGCTACAGCAAATTATTGAAATTGAAGTGACATATGCGTTCAAATACAAATCACAAGTAAAAACAGCGCTAAATTTGCCTGAATTAAAAAAGGTAAAATGAAGGGCCACTTGGGAGCCGAAAAGCCGGCTCTTTTTGGTGAGCTGAGCCAAATGATCCGGCTCACTAAAAAGAGCCGGAATTCCTATCACTAGTTTACAACCTGATAGGGTGACAGCGGGGACGGCCAATCACACAAGAAACGGCAGAGCCAATCGAGGAGCTTGTGGGCGGTAACTAAGGGAAACAGGCTTCAGTTTGAGCGGCCGTTTTCCGCTTGGTCCTAGTGCGTGACACGCCTCTGTTTCCTATAGTGTAACATTGTTTTTGGACGGTAAAACTGCAGGAGACCAAAACGGCCTTTGAGCTGCGTTCCAACTAAGGACACACACCATTACCTGGATAAAATGACAGATCTTTCTGCATTTGGATTTACTTATATTTTACACAGAATGATTGATGGCACCAGGTAGAAACATAGTGAACGAAGAATGTCATTGCACTGATCACTTCTTTAGGCATGGACAGCAAGCAGAAGCAGAAGGTTCTGGGTTTGAACCTGCCAGCATTCAGGGGCCTTTCTGGGTTTTCTTCTGTGTCTGTGTGGGATTCATTGGTGACTGAATCGGTAGAGATGATAATGATGATGATAACTTGTTTATTGCTGCATGACCATGAAGCCTTTACATCCTTTGAATAACATCTAACATAGGTTGAGTTTTTTTTTTTTTTAGTAATTATAATGCAGGAATGTTAGAGGAGGATCATGAAAATGAAGCAGCGGAATGATGATTCAGCCATAATGATTCATTTTATTATTTACAACTCACACAAAAATACTCCTTATTTTTAATTTGTACAGTATACCCTGACACTGTGTGAGTGTGTGTGTTGGTGGTGTTGATATCTGGCCATCAGGGGTTTAAAGCACATGAACTGGAATGAGGCTGTAGGACAGATCAGCAAAAACAGAACAGCCTATATGATGCCTTGTTCCCTCCTTGTATCCTTGACACACAGTGCGAGTGTTGGAGGAGGGTGTGTGCAAGGTTATGAGGGACAGATCCATATAGGGAGGCAGGTGAAAACAGAGTTTATATGGATCCGTCCTGACCTCTGAAGGAAAGAGAAGCGAGCATGGCAGAGTTTATTAGATTACTACTGATCTCTGGTGACGAACTGCCCTTCCAGGTACACAGACACGAGGGAGAGACTGACTCATCTTCAGCTCAAGACTGCCACCAAGTGGAGAAAATATGACTTCTGCAAAAATGGTTCTTAACAATGGTTCTGCTGTGGTTAACTGCAGTCCACACAGGTGAGCTACTGCAAAGTAACAATGTATAATGCTTAGATATTCTGTAACACGGGACTCACTCTTCAGGGGAATCCAGCTTTATTAGAGCTTCATAGTGCCACGATGACCTGGCAACATCAGGTAACATGACTAGATTTATGGTTGTGTGTTCCGTGTATTAAAAGAGCCTGTCAATCAATGTCAGTGTGACAGCTTTACATGTGGATTACACTGTGAGCGTGATGACTTCATGTCTTAAACAATTTATAGTAAAGGCAATCATCAACTCTTTACAGGTTCTACTGCAAACTGGAGGCTAATTGCCAGTTCTTTTCGGACATGACCTACGGAGAGTCTTCTACATGTAAAGGTGAGTGTGTGAGCACACCCGTATACACAATGAATGTAGAGCTACAACTAACAGTTATTGTTGTTATTGATTATTCCATCGTTTTATTTATTTTTTCTTGATTAATCATTTGTTGTGTCCAAGCAGGAGCAAAGTGATATCTTTATATGTTGTGTTCAGACAATGATTCAAAACTCAGTTATATTCACTTTACTATCAAACAAGAAAGGACAAAGGCATCAAATCCACAAACATCAAAAGCTGGAACTAAGTCATGTTCAGCCGGTTTACTTGATCAAATATTTAAATATTTAATCCATTATCAAAAGCTTCTGGACTTATCAATTAATTGACTAATCAGTTTTCTATAGATTGCCATATACACTAATGCTTACAGCTAACAAATGAATAAAATCATGAAAAGCATGTAAGACAATAACAAGCATCTTAAACTGTAGTGTCAAGATTAATGTATATATTCCAAAGATAAAGAAACACACAGAAACAAACATATGTGCTATATGTCCTTTTTTATTTCACCTGACATTCAAAGTTTGGGTTCTGGAGGACAGTTAATTTTTAAAATGAAGTCCTGGTCCACCCTCAGAATAATATATCAGAGGTCATCAGGGTGATTAACAGATCATTTTCGTGTGTAACAGAGTCACACACACTTTAGTTGTACATGAGTGTCCACATACCTTTGGCCATAGACATATATACATAGACGCCGCATTGAGCGCTGAATCGTACGTAAACGGCGCCGCCATATTGGTTCGGGCAGATCTGCCCGTAAACTAATACAAGGAAATGGACTGAACTTCATAAAGCGCCTTTCTACAAAGTTCTTTAAGTTAATGTCTCTTATACAGCCATTCACACACACTAATATATCTGGGAAACCAACAGGCACCAAAAAACAACGTATGTAACCAGCGCGGTCCTGGCCACATTTGCGCCCCTTTGCGAACACCCCCCCCCCCCCCCCGCACCAAACCACGTATGTTTTCTAGGCTGAGTGTTTACAGGTACTATGTGTGTAACACGTTACTGTGTGATAAATATTGAAATATTTTATTTAACATTTAATCTGTGTCTATAATAACCAGATCCTGAAATGTAGATGTGACATGAGGCTTTCTGAATAAAGAGCACTAACGTGTACATACATACACATACACATACACAATCACACACACACACACACACACAACACCCACACACACCACACACACATATATATATATATATATATATATTATATATATATTATATATATATATATATATGTGTGTGTTGTGTGTGTGTGTGTGTGTGGTGTGTTGTGTCTGTATGTATGTATGTATGTATGTATATATATATATATATATGTGTGTGTGTGTGTGTGTGTCTTTATTCAGAAAACCCTCATGTCACATCTACATTTCAGGATCTGGTTATTATAGACACAGAATAAATATAGTATTTATCATCACAGTAACAGTGTACACACATTAGTAGCTGTAAACACTCAGCATTAGAAAAATACATACGTTGGTTTGGTGCTTACATAAGGAGTAAACATTTATAATCATCACTTTAAAAGTTACATACGTTGTTTTTGGTGCCTGTTTGTTTCCCAGATATATTAGTGTGTGTGTGAATGGGTGTATAAGAGACATTAACTTGAAGAACTTTGTAGAAAGGCGCTTTATGAAGTTCAGTCCATTTCCTTGTATTAGTTTACGGGCAGATCTGCCCGAACCAATATGGCGGCGACGTTTACGTATCGCGACCAACGACCAACCCACTCAATGCGGCGTCTATGTATATATGTCTATGCCTTTGGCCATGAAACAAAGCCTCGAGGTGCTCTTCCTTACTGTCCATTGGTTATCACTTCTTATGACGCGTTTTTCCCAGCCAATCGGGTTGGCTATGTCACCCGGGGTGTTGTCGCGGGAACTACTGGAACACAACAGACCGGAGTTGGACGTTTCTTCATGAAGTGTTGAGTTGCTGGAGCCTTGTGTGTTCTGAGTGAGTTTATATAATACTGACACATGTCCGCTAAATGAAATGTATCAAAGTGTGCTGCTGTCCTCGCGCCTGGCGGGAACCTTAGCTCGCTCTTCTAGCCGGCTAATGCCACTAGCTAACCAGATAAACTACGGAGCTTATTCTGACTGTCAAGTATCCTGAAGAACACCGGAACTACGATGATACGCACTTCAAAATATGAATGACGTTAATGTTACTGCTACACTGTCATGTCACATACTGACATTTATAATATAATACCCTCTACGAGAGTGTGTTTGACTAATAACCAATTCATTTTAGTCGATAATGTATCAATATGCTATTTACAAAAGGGTATTTAGCACATTTCCGTTTTTTTAGCGTATTTCCAATAATGTAACTGAATTTGTAGCAGGTTGTGCTGGCCTTTACGTTACTCATGAAAGGTAAGGTAGCTACATGTATGCCAACGTACCGAAGTAACAGATTTATTTTGACAGTCGTAACCGGAAGTGGCACTGTTTTACGCTGTGTTGATCACATTGACCTGACAACGTCCCGTTCCTCTGTGTAATGTGTTTTAAAATGTCAAGCCCCGTTAGTGAATATGGCAATGGCAATGTTTGGTGCGCCGTTTTTCGTTGTATTCATCGTTATTATGATGTACAAGATGTTTCACCGAGCAGTTAAGTCAAATATCAGTAACAACTTTTATGTTTTTCTGTTTTATTGGCAGAAGAAATCCAAACTCAGCTTACACTCTCTAGTTTCTTTATTTTCAATCGCTCTAACATTCACCAGCAGGCGGAGTCTGCTCAGTCTGTTGTCTGGCGTTGGTGAGCGTCATCTCCATGACAACTGAGCAAATATCATGCACTGGTGAAGATGGTGAGATGCAGTTGAAAGTTGCTAAGGGCCCTGAGTTAGGACTATGTTTTCATGTTTGTTCATAATGAACTTCTGTGAATGGATATGGAGTCGTATCCACGGTGATACCATTTCAACCACTCACATGTGGTTTAGATATGATACATGATGACATTTTGAGATATTCTCCATACATGAGGTGTCGTTTCTTTTTGTCTTTAAGCCAGTTGTCTGTGCTCTCGTTGGCTGATGGGGTGGACGGCGTCGCTATGTCTCACAGACTGAGCAAGGAGGAGCTGGATGAACAGTTTGAGCTGTTCTTGAAGGAGGTAATGTCACGCTGCGTACAATCATGGATCATCACACCATTCATTCATCTGTAAACATTAAATATGCTTCATAACACTGACACATTTTATACCGGAGTGCAGATCCTGCTGTCTGTTTTCTAAAACTTGCTCACATGCATTGAAGACAGGGTAGTGGTAATCATGTCTCATTTCTATCAGCTGACAGTTAGACTGAGAATTATATTAGGGAGAGTGCAAGTCAGATTATTAACAATCAGACTGTGATGGAGAACGTTGCTGTGATCTGATATTAGAGGTGTGAATCTTTTTATTTATATTTATTTGTAAGTTCTAATTACCTGTGAACAATTCCAACACACGATTCTCAACGCATCATGGACGTGATTTTTCTTTTTCATCAGTTAATAAGTTTCACAGTCAGATAAATCTTAACTCCTGCTTTGTTTATAAAGTGCTTACAGAAATCATACTACAACAGTGTATGATGTAAAAAACTCCAGTATATGTGTGACCCACCTCAGAATGTTAACATGATTCTGTTTCATCTCAGTGCTGAAAATGCCTCGTCAGTTCTCGCTGATTAGCGCGGCTCGCTCTATAATTTGAGGCTGCAGATGTTGGCTCAGGTTGAAACGGCTAATGCGGTTCTTGAAATTCAGATTCAGCAGATTTTTTCACACAGCATGCAGTTTGTTGTTTCTGTAAAGACGTCTGAGCTACAGCAGGTTAAAGCACCTCCTGCACTGTGATGACCTACCCTGTTTCACAATACAGAACAGGGTTTTGATTATTTTAGGATTCTCAGTGAGTTCAAATCTGAAATTGTGTCCAGATGTCCTTATTAAAAAATCCTGGCTGTATTTTTGTCACCTGCTGCTTTTCTAGACTTACAGTTACCCACAATTCAGTACAAGAAAGCAATGTACCAATGCCTTTAAAATTAACCATCGTTTCTACAATTTAACTCCAGCTTATGTTCTGTCACTGCATTAATACAGAGTCTCCCATGTCAGCTTACAATGCATCTTAGAATCAAGAACTCTTCATCGCTCTGTCTGATATTAGATTAATCTCATCACCAATTAAAAAAAATGTTTGTTTCAGAGTTATTTCATAGTTATTTTAGAAAACGGTACAAGACATGCATTTCAACTCTGTCTGCATGTTTAACCTTGTGCTGTGGAATTCAGTTCAGACTTTAGCCATGTTGAAATGTTCTGGAAATGTTACTAAAAGGTAGGATTGTCAGCAGTAACAACATGATATGTGTCCACCTGTCGAATCCACACCAGCTCCATCTCTGTTACAGATACACCGAGAATGAGCAGTGTCTGGCCAAGCTGTCTTCCTCATGTTGGCTAAAATGCCACTCATAATGACAAATAGTGCTTCACATCAGAGATCGAAACAAAAACCAAAAGATATCACAGTTTAACATACCCTGTTTAATCCTGAAGGCATCTCTGTGTTTTAAACCTGATTTCATGTCAGTCTGTTTCAGATGACTCGTTGGAATTGGGCGGCTCTGACAAGCAGCTCGCCGCCGCTAAGAGCTGCCGGAAATCAGCCCAGAAGCCGACAGTGTCTTGGTGGGAAGATGACGAACACGGCAGCCGAGGAACAGGAAGAGGTAATAATGAGGAGAGATAGTCATCACACTGTTAGCCTGACACTTTTTCTGAATGAGAGTGTGTGTAAGCCTCACAGTCAAGTCCAGGGAGGAACTGAGAACTGAGAGAGAATTTGAAAATATGTTACAGTATTTAACAGCTGACATACAGTAGCAGTCTTTGATGGAGGAAACAAATAGAGGTCAGAGAGAGAGGGAGGCAGTATAGTTTCTACACAGTATATAGAATTGGTATGCAGGCATATTTACTCATAACTTTATTAAGTGTTGATGTAATTACCAGATGAATATGTGTGACATGAACATGAACAGTGCTGCTGTTAATGTTGATATGTAGAATTTTTTTTAACTCAGTGCTGCAGTGGTGCAGACTGAAGATAATGGAGGGACGGCACCTACATGAACACATGAATCATTTTCTGCTCCTGGTTTCACATGTCACACTCTGTTATTGTTTTTTGTCAGTGCTCTTGTCACTGATGTGGGTGGGACTAAGTTAGAAAAGGGTGATGTCATGTCCTTCTGTGCACCAGTCAGAAGTAGCAATATTTAAATTAGAATCAGACACTATTTAACACGATGGAGAAATGATACAAAGTTTAGGGCATTTAAAAATAAATATTAAATATTAAGGCCGACTGGAGATCGGTGTGTGAATGGTGATGAATGGTTAGCTCCTCAAACTGATGAGCACTTGGCACCTTGCATGGCAGCCAATGCCATCAGTGTATAAATATGTATATGTATGTATATGTAGTGTAAAAGAGCTAGAGAGTCGTACAGTCCATTTACTGTTTATAATGAGAAGGCTGTGCAACATAAGCAGGCTGTTGCAGCAGCTTTGTGTGAATGTAAAAATACATGAGCTTAGTTTAAAAAAAAAACATTTAAAAGAGTAACCAAACAAAATGTTGTTATTTGAGGGAGACTGTTTATGTTCATATATTAAAAAAACATGAGCAGCTGTTGCTGTCCTCAACGTAGTGAAAACGGTCTTGCCTTACAGAGTTGGTTACAGCAGATAAATCTAAAGCAGGCAGAGGTCATTCCTCATGTACTGATGAGACAGAGTCTGGAGGGAATGATGACAGAGCTGAAGGAAAAGCTTCTTTGATATTTAGACTCCTGTGAGAGAGCACTGTCGTGCCACTCACTGGTGGTTCATGGGTAATGATGGACGCGCTGCATCTCACTTTCTCCAACCAGATTTCTCTTTACAGTCACAAGCTCAGTTCTCTAAGCTTGAGGCCCACCACGGTCCACACAGGAAAGAATGATGATGATATTGTTAGAACTAAAATCATCACTCCATTGATTGTTTTGCTGCTTTCTATTATTTTATAAAGACATAATCATTTTATGATGATGAATACAGTGCTGTGAAAACCTTTTCTCAGTTTTGTACATATTTCAGTACATACTATGATTTGGAAGTGTTGCCCATTGTGACATATGTACGTAATGTAGTCAGTATGTAAGAACATCCAGTCAGCGGGTCATGTCTCTCTCACTGCTGCTATGAAACATCAGGTTTCCTTCAAATATGTGCAAATCTGCAGAGAACGTGGTGCTCGTTCACAGCTCTCTGTGTCAGGCCATCATCTCCTGACTGTCCTGTTCTGTTTTTTCTCTTTCTTCTTCTTCTCTTTCCTCAGCACAGACGACCAAAAGCAGATTTATCAAAGCCAAAAAGTCTCAGCCTGAAAACAACGATGGTGAGAACAAGTTGAGAAAAAGTCCCACTATAGATAGACAGATAGAGAGTTTTTGGCCCATGTCCACACAGAGCCATCTCATTTTGTAAAACAAATGAGTGTTTCCACGCTGTTTCTGTAAAGATCTCTGTTCATTCCCCTCCTGCTCTGCGAAGACCAGCCTTGTTTTTTTAATTCAGCTGATCATTTAGTTGTTTGTCTATATTTTTCTGTTTCTGTCATCACACAACACAGAATAGTACAGAATAGCTCTCATCAGACAGACATTCCCAGCTGATCAAATCATCAATTATTTTTATTTTAGGAAAAAATTTCATAAATACAGCTAACTGACAACAGCTGTGCTCAGTGATGGGCTATTTTCACATCTGAGTTTGTCTGCCTGAGGTTTTTCTGCCTGTTAAAAGGAAGTTTTTTTTCGCCACCGTCGCCAAGTGCTTGTTCATGGTGAAATTGTTGGTCTCTTGTTATGATTTGGTGTAGGGCTGCACGATATGGCCTATA
Source organism: Larimichthys crocea (assembly GCF_000972845.2). NCBI lineage: Eukaryota > Metazoa > Chordata > Actinopteri > Sciaenidae > Larimichthys > Larimichthys crocea. The sequence continues at coordinate 886,316 of NW_020861191.1, forward strand.
ACCAATATCTCGATATTTTTAAGCTATATCGCAATACACAATATATATCCCGATATTTTTATTTCTCCTGTAAATCACTGTGAATGTTAAATTCAACCCTTTGATGCAAAAAATAACATCAGTATGATGATTCAAGTAGACCCTTCTATTAGATTAGTAACGGCTGTGCAGCGTTTTAGCTGCGTCCTCTGCCCTGCGTCAACTCACACCGGGCGCGTCTTGGCAGCGTAGCGAGCCGGCCGTATTCACGCGAGATCACAACATGGAAGAGATTATAAAAAGCATCTGTTGTGTCATAAATTATTGTGTGTTGTTCCACTTCAACAATTCTCTCTTCATCCATGTTGAGACCCTTTGATCGATTGACTGCTCACCTGGTGCCACCGGTCAGGACGTAATGTTGATGTGAAGTTGTAATAAGCTACATGAACTGCGTATTGTGTTTTATTTTGAAAGGGTGCGGAAGTTTATTATGTTGATTCTGTGTCAGATTTCCTGTCTGGTGCGTTCTGCTCTGTTGAAATTTACGAGGTTTAGCAGCGGCTCGCGTCAAAAATAGAAATACTACGGAATGCTCGCACCGTGGCGCGGAGAGCCGCTGCTGAGACGCTGCTGAGACGCGCCCTGTGTGAGTGCTCTCATTGACTAGACTGGCAGCTATCTGCTCCGGTGACCGCAGCGCGTACGCCTCCGGAGTGGGCCAATGGGCCTTGTCTCTCCTCACTTGATACAAAAAGTACGCATGGGCGCGCAGGGGATTTTTTTGGGTGGGCGGGGCAGTGTGCTGCATGCAGTGAGCAGCACCAGGAGTGAGTGACAGGCAAAACTCCGGAGAATTAAATGCAGACGGCTTAAAACATTTACGTGACAAGTACTCGATGGTCGCGATATAGTCATTTCATACATCTCACGTAGAACAAGCCGCGATATATCGAGTATATTCGATATATCGCCCACCCCTAATTTGGTGCTATATAAATAAAATTGAATTGAATTTACAGTATTGTTTAAGTTCGTCAGCATTAACAGATTTTTCCATTCAGTTTCTTTAGGTGACAAAAATGCTAAGATAGATTTTATCAGTCTGTTGTAAGTATAATATCTAACATATAAATTATAGCATAATGTTCTAAGAGTAAAACATCAGTGCAGCAGAACAAAAGCTAGTCTCTTTTTATTACACACATTCTTCTTCCTTCTCAAAACCCGCCGCCTACATTACCCACAATGCAACTTAACTGCAAACATTTTGGTCACAGCTTCAGTGTCTCTAGTTGCAGTTACAGACATCGGTAGTGACCTCCTTCAGTGTCATAGGTGAAGTTGAGTCTACTCTATATGGATTATTTTTCTTAATGTTGTGCATAAAATGTGAAGGTGAAAACAAAGTCTTATGTTTAATGTTAATGTTATTTAGATGTCACATTCAAAGAGTAATTCCAGATCTAAACGGACAGTTCATCATCATTCCTTTTTTCTTCTTGCTGGCTGAAGTTGTCCGTGTGGAACCTTTTTATAAGCCGGTGCCTAAACCTCGCAGCAAAGCTCCACTTCAATTGGACGAGACCCAAAAAGATACAGTGGTGGAGGTTTCCCAAGAAAGACACAGAACTCCATCCAATGACTCACGCTTTGACAGTCTGAGCAGCTCCACTCTTGAAAACCTGGAGTGTGAGTCAGAAGAGAGGAGCCCTGATGAGACACACTCTAATTATACTCCACCAGCCAGTACTGACAATAGTGAAGATGGTAACTTCAACTCAAAGCCCTTCGGTGGTGTTGCATTAGTCCCTCCGCAGTAGAGTAGCACCACTAGTCTGAAGTGTTTGTCGTTGTCTCTATCATTATATCGTCTGTTGAAACTAGAAACAAGTTTTTTTTTCCTGCAATATAGTCCTGTATGTTTGTGTTCTGATATATTAGATATTGTCTGTTACATAGCTGATAATTAACGTCATTCACTGCCTGATTGAGGCATGATTTCATTTCCTTTTAACTTTAATTTGAACAGTGATTACTTATGAAAAGAGTAAAACAAAAGAGTAAAGCAACTCTTTCAGCAAAGCATCCATAACCTGACACTTTAAAACAAAACTTTAATTGTCCATATGTTAGTCTCTGCAAATGGCAAAACAGGAATCATGTATGTTAACTTATTCAACAACATTCAGTGGAAAGATACAGCAAATGACACTAGGTGGCAGTATGGGGTCATAAGTAGCAGTTCAGTGGTTTAAGCATCTTAACATGAATGAAGAAGCAAAAGTAAAGTTGTTTATGAAGAACTAAAAAACTAGAAGTTAGAAAGGTGGAAACAAAAGTCAGGTAAGTTAGAACTGGGCTGACAGATGAGTGGAAGCGTGTCCACACGGGACAGGTAGGATCTCCTCAGTATTCATTCACACACTGTTGGTTGGCATCAAACACGCGTTGATCCAGGTCCTATTAATCAGTAATCACAATTACCTACCTGCAGCTGTTATTCATGAGCAGTTACAAATTCTATACACAACAGAAACTCTAAAATGTATACATGTATATTCCTGTGAGGACAGAGAAGGAATAAGGACACAGTCCAACAGTGTGTAAGATAAATGCTGCCTTTTTGAAGCAGTGGTGTTGTGAATATTTTGCTGTGATTGTGCCACGTGTCAAATCCACTGCATGCTAATCTTTGGTTTGTTGTTTGTTCTGTATTATAATTGTCTTCATGTTCTTACATAACCTGTATGAGTCATGTGTACACACAGTCCCCAGTGTGTTGAAGAACAGGAATAAATACACTAGAATAAATGGCAGTAAATATAACCATGTCCTGCATTAATAAGCTTCTCTTAAACCTTTCTTTTACATTTGATGTTTCTAGGACTGCTGGGATCTGGGAGGACTTTCAGGAGGTCTTTGAGGAGGTCTCAGTCTATTCTGGAGGAGGAGGAGGAAGATCGAGGAGACGCTGGTTTGAAGCAAGATGCAGCTGCTGTCCTCACAGACAGTACTGAGACAGAGGGTGAGTGTTGGACAACATGAGATAAACAGGAACAGACTGGCATATGGGACTAAGACACATATTAACAAGCAGTTTGTTGAATTACTGTTGAACACTGGTGTCTGTGGCTGAAGTTCTACACTGTGGACCCCCCCTTAGACAAAGTTTAAGGAGCAAGAAGAGGAACCATGTAGCATATTAAAAAACGTGTCGATGTAATGTACTGAATCAGAGTTCAACTTAATCTGCACACATCACATCACACACACCATGTCTGCTATTATAGTGGTGTGTTAAAAGTAAGATTTGTTTACAAATAAGCCAATAAAATTATGTCAGTGAGTATCAGTCAGTGGAACACGGGTATAATTTTATTTTTTATTTTATTTATATACCTAATATGACTTGATGATGATGTGGTTTGAACTGCGCGCTGCAGTACAGCCATGGGTTAGAGTGAAATGTAAGGGGCCGAGCACACAGCCTTGAGGAGCTCCTGTGTTCAGCACTCAGGGGTCAGAGGTCACAACAGTCTTTATTCTGTGTTCTGTACAATCGCTAAACTGAATGCGGGACCCTGCATCTTATATTCCTACTTCACAGCAAATTGTTGCTTTGTGTGTGTGTGTGTGTGTGTGTGTGTGTGTGTGTGTGTGTGTGTGTGTGTGTGTGTGTGCGCAGACTCAGTGATGATACCAACTGCAAATACAGCCAACACTGGTTTAGATACACTGGAGGAAGAAGAGGAGAAAGCCAGGTTCTTTGCCAGACTGGAGGCCGGAGCTTCATCAACTATAGATTATTCCAGGCTGAACAGAGAGCTGGACTCAACAAGTTCCACCATTGGTACAAGCCTCAGGTATGTAAACAACCATGCCACTGTTCCATTAACACAGTGGAAGACATTTTAAAGTTAGTATCTTCTCAGGAACACATAGTCATGGTTTGATTGCTTCTTCTGAAGGTGACATTTGTTTGTTCTTTTTCTTCTACCTCACATTCCACCATTGTTTTCTTGTTGTACGGGACTGACCTCTTCTCGGAATATTCATGTACTTATCCTAAACCGAGGGCTGGGCAATATGGCCTAAAATCTCACAACACATCCGATTTACAATTTTAATCTTTTTTTTTTTTTTTTTTTTTTTTTCTTTAAAAAAAAAAAAAACTAAATACAACAAGGAAATCATTCAAATCATTGTTTTTATTTCACACACAAAAAATGATCAAACCAAGATGAATTTCCCTATTAGACTTGAAGTGAAAACCTGCTATTTGCATGCTAAATAACAAAATTATACATAAGGTGCTCCTGTAATGTTTTTGGGAAGGAACACAAGCCAGTCTGCGGCCTCTAGCTTAAGGCATGCCCTGTTGCTTACATGTTTTCTTTTTGCTCTGGTATCAAAAGAAAAACCGAGTATAATTTAAAAACTAGTTTTATATAATATATATATTTTAAACTAATAATTATATGAAAGTACTTACAGGGGTCACATGATTTCCTTTTCTTTGACAAAACCCCTTCTTTAGGTTGATGATAGCTACACTGCTGTTATGCATCATGACTTTAGTTAGTTCATGGTGGCTTCATTGTGACTATTTTACTGCCCTCTGTGATATAATGACGATAGATGGATGGATGTCCTGACTCCGTCCAGGAAAACTGAGGGAGCAGTGGAGCAGAGTGATGCTGATCAAAGGAAGTCCGCTGTCACAGAGACCATCAGAGAGTCTCTAGGTAAGAGTAATGAACCTGTGGCAAACCTCTCTTCCCCTCCGTCTCTGTGGTTCCATCAGGTCTATTCTCTGTCTCCTTTACAGGCTCTCCTCACTACAGCGAGGACTTTGAGGAAGAGGAGAAGAGAAAAGAGCCACGGGAGGAGGTTTGTATTTCACAATGATTAAACAAAAACTAGGTTAGAAGCTTTGTCGCACAAACAGTATTACTTACTGATAGGAGGTGTCTAAGAATGCATGTGCAGTAGTTGACACCATAGTTGGTCCTTTCACATCCTCTCTGCAGCATTTTAAATATTGAACCAGTTTTCCATGATGAATAATCTTTCAGGGTTTAAAACTATGACCAGACTGATATTGGATTGTTGAGGCCTGCATTCACATGCAGTGATTCCCACTTTGTATTACAATCATGTGATTAGACTGTCTGTGAAGGTTCTCAGTCATCTAGGTGCTCTTTCTCTGAGGACAGTTAAAAATGGGCCGACTGAAAACTTGAAGACCATAAAGACGTCTTGCCTCTCGTTCAAGAGACTGAAACATCTTCATGTATCTACAACCAAGTCCATACATACATCCATGCATTATCTGTAACCCCTTATCGTCACTAGGGTCGCGGCAGGGGGCTGGAGCCTATCCCAGCTGACATCGGCACCTCACCGCAGGGCACATAGAGACAAACAACCATTCACACTCCCAATTTAGAGTCACCAATTAACCTGCATGTCCATACAGAAAGGCCAAAGAAATGAAGCGGCTCAGTGTAGATATACTTAATTAACAATTAATACTGTTTTTAATTGATGTAAAACAAACTTTATTCAAGGTTCAGCTCAGCTCAGTTTGTTTTTTGTTGATCAGTTCAGTTGAAATCGTGCTCATAGCTGCACACAAAGTCAATAAGATGTATGATGACATTACTGAGCGTTTTCTGTTTCCTGCTACATTATTCAATAATTCTTGCTATTATCTGTTTTTCAGAAGTCAAAAATGTCTACAATTCTTGCCAAAGGTAAGACAAAAAGAGATATTATTTCACTGAGGTTATGAGTGGGTGTTAAGAGGAGTCAAATCTTGCAAAGTGTTAAGTGGACAGAAGCCTGAGACAAACAAGCAATATACAGCCACAGTAGGAACATGTTAAAAATAGCAACAACAACGAAAGTGCAACAGCTCATTCAAATGTCTCATTAGTTTGAGCTCAAATTACTGTCATGTGACAGTATTACACTATTAGTTCAAGTATAGCACTTGAATTTCCTCTCTGTGGAATCAATAAGGTAAATTCTCATGTCCTAAATTACAGGCTGCCTACTGTAGTAATAACTAGTATAGAGTATATCTTAGTTCTTTGTTGCTTCTTTACTTTGCTGTACTTTACTGAAGAAGTTAACATGGACCTCTAGCTGACCTATTGTCTTTGAGGTCCTCTAACTTTACTTTGGTCTCAGTTTCTCTTTATGATTCCCTGGATGACACCGGTGAAGAAGACAGAAGAAAGGACACAGCAACATCATTGGACAGAGGTAACACAAACACGCAGGGTGAAGTAAGTCAGAAAAGAGTCTAGCATACTGTAAACACGCTGTGATGCAGAAGTCAGAGTGGTTCTTATCTCATGTTCAAGTTTAGATACTTGTTTAAGCTTTACACAACACAACAAACACACAATAAATACTCTACAATAAAGCAGCACAATGTATAAAACCCATCAATGCAAGAAAATAAATAGAGTCAGTCTGATAAATACAAGATATCCTTGATCGTGACTTTAGAGTTTGAGGCTGCTTTTCAGCAAAGCAAAGCTTCTTGAATTTGTTGGTATGAAATTCCACATTGTCACTACTTTAACAGAGAAAGCAGACTGACCAAAGGCTGTCTTTCTAAACCACGGTGCCCGCTCACACCTTATAGATGCTGTCCATCCGACACTACCACTGGCCAGGCAGCCTCTAGGAGGGGGGAGTGCAAGATTATGAATCATTTTAAAACATCAGTAAAAAACTCTCAAAATGATTATTAGCTATATATATTGTCGGAATACTAAATTGATAATAATCCCTTGTTTGATTATCGTGTAGTTTTAGGATTTCACTGAAATGTAGCCACACCTGCCTGTGACCAGGTTGTTATAAAATACAACAGATGGTAAAAAATCTGTATGTGTAAGGCCACGTTCAGACAGGGACATGGAAACCGGTGGTGAGGGGGTGAGGGGAGCTGAGGTGTGTTGCCATGGGTGCTCTCTATACCTGCTGAATGTAACCGCTGTGAAACAATCAGGAAATAACTTTATATTTCTGATTAACAGCTTTATCGAGGCCAGTTATGCAGAATTAATAGCTTTGATTGACAGGTGGTGCTACAGATGGCTTGTTTGAGCACCCAGGCTTCATTCAGCCCTTCTCAGGTCTGCTGATTTTTAGATTATCCAGGAGGTGGAAGGAGCAGGACTGCCAACATGGCAGTGGCCAGAGCCACAAATTCTGAGCTTCAAAGTTTTTTCTCTTCAGAAACCTGTGGGTGACGTCACGCATATGCTGTGCATCTTTTACACAGTCAGTGGTCATAGGCAGGTGGTCGGAGTGAATGGTTGGCACCTGAGATCAGTTTGTTTCCTGCAGTCTTACATGTAGACAGGGTTAGGAAACAACAACACTTGTGACATGTCTGGGTTAGCTGACTCAATGTTGAACCAAGCTGCCAGTCTTTAGATAACCTTAACCATGTGCTTTGAGTTACGTAGTACTAAGTACCAAAATGAATGAATAATATACTGTAGTTACAATGAGCAAATGAAATGTGATGTCAGTGAATGATTTGCAGACCCCATCCAGTGTGAACATTTTGTAACATTGCTCATCTGTTTTCATATTCTGTTCAGAAACATAATCCTGGTTTCATGTAGTTTCTCTTCAGAATTCATTTGCAGCTGCTCCAAATTACTTGTACTTAGTATTCAGATCTCTTACGCAACAAAGGTCATTCCAGACGTTTCAGCTGGACTGGGGCCATCATCAGATTCTGACATGTGATTGGTCTCCAACAGTTCATTGTGCACAATGTGTTTTTCCCAGAATAAATCAGAGCTTCCAGTTGTTTCCTATCAGACACATTCATTGAAGTTTCTTTGTGCATTGTAGAATGCATTAATCTTGTTTTCTGTCCAGGCCAGCAGTATGTGCAGAGTGGAGGCTCAGAGATGGAGGCTCTTCATGAGGCCTTCAGACAGATCCATGTGGTGGAAGATTCAGAAGAGCACAGTCACCATTATTCATCTCTGGAAGGGAGGGGGAGGACACACAGGCCTGTGTCTCCATCCTCCCCTCCACAACATGCCAGACAGTCCCTTCAGCCCACTTCTACAAATGAGTCAGGTCAGACACTGCTTGTAATCAGTACTGTGGACTCTCTGTCTGTCTGTCTGTCTGTCTGTCTGTCTGTCTGTCTGTTTACTGGTCTAACAGTAGAAATGATACATCTACTAAAGCTGCATTTCAGCTAACTTCTCTGAAGTCTGTGTTGAAAGACCAAATGCTCCATAAGAATTCATTGAGACTTTTTTGAGACCTTTCCTTTAGAATCTTTTTCCTAAATATGGAAGACACTGTCCTGTACAGCTGTCCGTCATGCTCTTTAGTGACGGACCTCCTCATACTGTACAAAAATGTATTGAAAATGTCCTAGGTATGCTGTTACCATCTTGCATCTCTTGTGATGTTATTTGAAGAGTGTGGACAGTAGGGATCAGGGCTGCAGCTGCAGTATCTAGGTCCTGTCCATTTAAAAGTCCAGTCTGTAAGTTTGAGTCACATCGAGCCACCCCCTCACATCAACTCACTTTTCTAAGTGTGTAGAAGAGCCTGTGGTGGCTGCATATAAAAAACAAAAAGTTCTGTCTAGAGTCAGAGTTTAGTTTGTTCATTCTGGGCTACTGTAGAAACATTCTAAGGTAACTAAAACAATTCTTATTTTCAGGTGATTATCCTCTAATGCAAACAGAGTTCTAAATATTATATTACATTTCCTCCATATTCTGTAAAATAGAGTCCCCTAAATCTCACACAGTGGACCTTTAAGGTCTGCAAAAAGCATCATCTCCATTGGAAGTGTACTACAAGCAGCATTGTTACCACTGCTAGCAGTTACTTTGGCTGTCATTTGAATCGATGCACTCATAAATTAGATCGAATATTTCTCTTAAAGCCATGACATGGCATGACTTGATGGAGGCACACATCCACTGTGCTGGAGCATGAAACAGGCCTTCAAAGTCGGGCCCAACCCGGCCCGGGCTCGACAGAATTCGACCCGACCCGGCCCGGCCAGTTTTGATTGACCGCTTTGTAGAGCCCGAACCTGTTTCCAGCCCAACGTTATTGGCATATCAGTCAAGAATGAGTCATTTGTGCTGTACATTTTGAACATTTTTTATTCAGATTCAACCAACACAAAGTCACCACAGGCTAGCCTCCGTTTCACCTCCTCAGCATCCATTTTTGCACCTGTCTTGCGCAGATCGAAACGCATCACATGATCGCTCATTTACAGCGCAAGTCATAACGCAAGCCCAGGCCCGTTTAAAATTATAGAAATTAGGGCTGCACGATATGGCCTATAACAAATATCTCAATATTTTTAAGCTATATCGCGATACACGATATATATCTCGCACCCTGTGTGAGTGCTCTCAAGACTGGCAGCTATGAGCTCCGGTGACCGCAGTGCAGCCGTTACGCGGCGCGTACACCTCCGGAGTGGGCCAGTGGGCCTCGTCTCTCCTCACTTGATACAAAAAGTACGCATGCGCGCAGGGGATTTTTCTAGGTGGGCGGGGCAGTGTGCTGCGTGCTGTGAGCAGCACCAGGAGTGACACAGGCAAAACTCCAGAGAATTAAATGCAGACGGCTTAAAACATTTACGTGACAAGTACTCGATGGTCGCGATATAGTCATTTCATACATCTCACGTAGAACAAGCCGTGATATATCGAGTATATTCAATATATCGCCCACCCCTTATAGAAATTATGCCCGAACCCAAAGATTCCCAGCTCTGCACTGTGCTGCCAGCTCATGACACAGCTCAAGTGTGCTGAATAAATACTGTCTGTGTGTGTGTGTAGAGCTACCCACTGCAGAAGAGTTAATGAGACCCATCCGGCCCGAGCAGGAGCAAATCAGAGGCTTCACCCTCCAGCCTGTCAGGTAAGGACTACAAAATATTTTTCAGATGATGACATCACAGAACATCAACAGACTGTCTGGATTGTTTCCTTGTCATCTTGAGTCTTCATTGTTATTATTATTGTTGTTGTTGTTGTTGTTGTTATGAAACTTAGACTGTGTAAACTATGTAAAATCCAAGATTTCAGAAACTATTGTTTTGACAGACGGTTGTCTTAGTTGGTGTACATTAAAAGAGGGGCAGTTGCTCTGCAGTGGCTGCCTAATGGAGCAGCTGAAAGAAGTGGTGAAGGGCGGTGTGAAGGGTCCATCATTAAAGACCCTTCACACCGCCTGATGGAGCTGACTTTGAGTTGGATTTAAGTGGTGCCGGTGATTTTGGTTGGATGCTTGATGATTCCTGCTGCATGTCCTAAATATTCATATGTCCCCATTCTAGTCTACCAACCACTTAAAGCGCTTTTTCACACACACACACACACATTCACACACTGAAGCTGCCAGCACTCTCTGGATACATTTACCTCCATGAGCCATGCCAACCCAGTTGCAGTCTGACTCTGTTTGAGGCAATTGCAGGTGATTTTGTTGGTGTTAAGATCAGTTAAAAGCAGGTGTATGAGCTGAAAACACAGGTTAGAATCTGGACAGTTTTATTTGTTTGACATCAAACCTGCAGGCCAATAAGAAGAGATTTATATCACAGCAGGTCACAGTAGTAACACAAAATGTTAAATGTGCTTTTCTCTTGACCTTTTCTGATCACAGTGCTGTAGAACTTGACCAGGGAAAGACATCCCACTTCTACGAAAGGACTTTCCTAGATGCGACTTCACCAGAATCTCAACTGAAGCAACCTGGAGAGGCTGATAACGTCACAGGAATAAAGGAAGCCAGGAGGCTGAGCTCCCCAGACTCTCCCAACCATAACCTGACATGGAGCATCAGACAGGAAGTAGAGAGGCTGATGCAGGATCAGAACCATTGTTCATCTTACGCATCGTCTCAGGATGGCAACGCTAAGAAACAACCGGTGAGGCAAACTTCAGACCTGTCTTCATTTCAGCAGGGCTTGTTGCATCAGACAGTTCTCAGACTAAGACTATATTGACAAAACCAGTCATTCTGCATAGTAGATAATTGTTGAAAACACAAAAACAAAATACCATAGCTGTCTTTGTTAGTCTTTCTAACAATCACTAACATTGGTTTGGTTGAAATAAACCCTTAATTTACAAAATTCACAAAACAAAACAAGCTGTAATAACGGGACCTAATCCAAATCTACCCATCGAAGTACATCCTAAAAGTGTTTTTTTATGTGGGCAGGCCCAGATTGTTATTTTGAAAGGATCCCTACAGAAATAGACCTTTGGTTTAACCACAAACAGCCATGAAGTCCAACTCTGTCCACTGTGTTTCTACATAACTTCAGTGAACCCTTTAGGAATAGTGAAACTTCAGTCCTATTCTGAGTAGGTTGTTATATAAAAGACTTTAGAATACAGTTAACAGAATGTAATGTTCTGAAAAAACAACATGCAGCCAGATTTGAAAACCACTTGTCACTGTATCCACTTTGTTCATTGTTTTTTAACACCATTGTTTTATACATTTTCCACAGGGCTCCCGTGGCTCCAGTCTTCATCCCTCTACATCTTCAATGAGGAAACCCACTGTGGCTCCTGTGAGAGGCAGAAGAGTGGAGGGAAGAGCAGCAGTGACTTCCAGGTCATCAGGGCTGAGCAGAGTGGCTGTTACAGCCAGAAGTCAGTCTTCTGTTTCCCGACCTGTGCAGCATCCACAAGACAAGGCCAGATTCACAAAGAGCCAAGAAAAAGAAGGCTACACAGGTCATTAAACTGTTCAGAGATCAGATCAGAGTGTGTGTCTGTCTGATGATACAGCTACGATACAAACAGTATACAGTATGTGTTGTTTGCTTTTAAATCTTCGCTCTTTGTGTTTTTCTAAATTATTTTGGCCCTCTTTCTGAACCACCTCGTATCTTCATAATGCAGTGTGGTTTGGAGGTGTGGAATCACTGCTGTGTGTCTGATGCGTCTTTTATGTTTGTTTGATCAACAGAGCCAGGTCTGAATGCGAGCAGTGAGCTGGTGGCATCTGTTCAGTCATTGGTGGCTGTCCTCCAACAGCAGATAGACACCGGCGGTCGCCAGGATGCTGCAGACACACCGGAAGCCAGTCTGACACACCATCTTCCAAAGGACAATGTAATAAAACACTTCATCTCCAGCTGACATTTCAGTGTTTGCATGCTTCCTGGAGAGATATTACAGTACTGGTATATTTGGACAGATGTGAGTAAGAATAGACTGTTACTGTCGTCTCGTCACTTCTGCTCACTGAGAAGGTCGACAGTGAGGTATCATGTGGCAGTTACTGTAATCCTACTGGATCCTTGGGGTAAGCTGGGGTAACAGGTGACTGGATGAACTTTCTATCAGATGAACAAACTACTATATGACTATATGATGTAGTCAAACTGTCAGAAAGCCTTCAGTGAAATTCTTTGCTCTTCTTTCAATGAACAAATACTCTCCAGTTCTTGTTTAACTGATGCCAGCAGCATCTACACTAACCTCTTCAGCAGCCGAACACAGACACTTCTCACACTGTGACTTGCAGAGGGAGGAGGACAGCTCTCGGGTGGAGGAGCTAAGGCTCCAGCTTGCTCAGAAAGAGAAGGAGTTGCGGGTGATGAAGGAAGGAGCAGAAGAGCTCAACTCACTCAGACAACAGAACTTTGTGCTGCAAAGCAAGGTGCACAAACACACTCACAACACAGGACAAAACAAAATTTTCATTCCATACCATCTCACACCATTGTAGTTACTGCTTTAGTTGGATCATGTTAACATTGTAACTTTAAAGAGGACAGTTACAGATACTTACCTGGCAGGGGTCACACCATGATCAAGAAGGTGCTTTGCCCAGGGCGAGGCTTGGCCATTGTACTCCGGCTTCCTGACCCCTGAGAATTCCCCAAAAATGTGGGAATCTCTGCTGTAGAATTTATGGTAGTGGGGGACTGCGTTTGCACTCTCCCCTCAACAGGCACAACAGACAATAGACAAATCTCTTTGCACTACTTCCTGGACCCACTGTCATTGCCATGTCTGACTACCTCTGCTACATGCTGTGACTGACTTTCATTCATTTCATTTTCATTTCATCTGTTACACCATCTGCCTGCCTGTCTGCCTGTCTGTCTGTCTGTCTGTCACTCACTCACTTACTCACTCACTCACCGCAGAAATAAGCAATGCTCAGGATGAAAACAGGTAGAGAAACAAGAAAAACAAACAGGTTATATTTAGCCGACATACAGAGCTGCTGCTGGCTGAAAACACATGTTAATCAGTATTTTGTTGATGCTCAAGATGAAGAGAGTGCATCCACTTACTGTTCCCTGTGTTTATTATGCAGTTACATTGTATGTGGATACATATATATAAATCTAATATTTATTAAATCTATTTAAATAAAACATGATTAACAAGTTATTTGTTTTACTCTTCAGCTGCGAAGTGCAGAAGAAGCCAATCAGAAGAAGAGATGGGCGGAGGTGCCTGACTCTGCTGCGGATGAACACCAACAGATGGATAAAGAAATAAAAGAGCAGGAGATGCTTATCAAAGGTTACCAGCAGGTCAGTTCTCAGTGTGACTGTCTTCACTCATCACTTCTGTCTGCAGATGTCTCCATTCAAACAGTAATGTCACTCTGCAGGAGAATGAGAAGCTGTGTTTGCAGATGAAAGCTCAGCTGGCCAAGAGTAAAGCCAACGAGGAGGCCATGTTCCATGAGAACCAGAGGCTGCTGAACGAGCTGGCCTTCACGCGGTGGGTTCACTGATGTGTCTGTCCAGCTAACTATCACTGCATTATTGCTTGTTGATGTCTTTAAATGTCCTTTTACCATTAATGTCGGCCTACTTACATTTTTAATGTATTTTTTCATCTTCAGCAGGGAGCAGTCGGATAAAACCTGCAGGCCTGTGGGAAATGTTTGCTCAATGGATCACACTCAACGCATTACTGACTTGTTAGCTCAAATAAATACATTTCAGGTACGTGACAAATTCACTGAAATACTGTGTATAACTTCTGTTTCAGTCCCTTCACTGTAGCTATATATATGTGTGTGTGCAGAGGAATGAAGCCAAACTGTCTGAGGACATTCACAGACTGAAGCAAGAAAAACAGGCTCTGGATGTGGACCTGCAGCTCATGAAGAAAGAGCGAGACCTAGCTAAAGCTCGGGCCACGTCTGCCTCAGGTATTACTGGACACAGCAGTGCTAATCTTCATTCTGTATATGCAAGTGATCTTTGCTTCTACTGACAGTGTGTGTCCATTCTGAATGGTCAGGTGATAAGACTTTTCAGATGCATGTCTTAGAGGACAAGCACAGAGAGGAAGTGGCAGCCCTGAAGAAGAAGCTGCAGTGGTTTGCTGAGAACCAGGAGCTGCTGGACAGAGATGCTGTCAGACTGAAGGCTGCTACAGCTGAGATACGCCAGCTCAAAGAGCAGGTGAAGCTCCGCTGTCACTTCCTGTTTATGCAGTATCTACAGTATGTATCTATACACAGTCCCCGTCTTTTGCTTGGTGTCTCCATGTCAGGTAGAAAAACTAAAGACGGATGTGGGCAAAAGAAGCAGTGAGCAGCAGAGAAAGGCCAGAGAGAAAACAGTGGACACCAAGAGGATGCAGGACCTGGAGCGACAGGTCACACAAACAAACACACTCACTCATCAAACCTGTCCACACTCCCTCTCTTCCTCCTTCACTTCATGTCTCAGTCTTTCTCCCCTTTTCAGGTCAAGGAGCTGGAGCACATACTCCGATGTAGAAACCCAAACTCCCTGCCCGCTTTGATCTACGCTGCGGCCACGGCTGACAGTCAGGACAGTGCAGACGCCACCAAGACCCCACCCCCCAGCAGGGTCAGTGCCCTGCTGGAGCGCAGGATTCAGCGTCTGGAGACTGAGCTGGAGAGTCACGACGAGGAGGCCAAGCGCAGCCTGCGGGCCATGGAACAACAGTTCCACAGGATCAAGGTACGAGTAAAGGCAATGCAGTGGACCTATAGTTACAGCGCAGTTGAACTGAACTGAAAACAGTATTATCAGCTGAATCTGCATCGACCTCGGCTTTACAGACTTTAATTAAGATGATGATGATGATGATGATATACTTTATTAATCCCTTGGTGGGGAAATTCTTTTTTCACTCTATTTTATTTTTTACATGCATTTTAACCCGGACACACACACATGCAGTACAAGGGCATAGACATGCAAATGTGGAGAGAGATGGTGGAGTGATGGGCAGCCAGCCAGACCAGCGCCCAGCGAGCAGTTTGGGTGGGGTCGGTGCCTTGCTCAAGAGCACCTCGGCAGTGCCCAGAAAGTGAACTGGCACCTCTCCAGCTACCAGTCCACCTTCCATATTTTTGGTCCATGTGGGACTTGAACCGGCCACCCTCCGGTTCCCAAGCCAAGTCCCTATGGACTGAGCTACTGCTGCTAATTGTCAGTTTCAGCTCCGTGTTTAGCTTTCTAGCTGCAACTTAGCAACAAAGTGTTATTTCCCTGAAGAGCAGGAGAAGAAAACTTGCTGTAACCAACCTGCTCAGCAGCAAACGGCAATCGGTGGTTCGACCCCCGGCAGCAAGAGGGTGTGCTGCTGCTCATGGGAACTAGGGCTGTGCTAGCTAGTTGTTATTCCTCAGCAGACTATTGTAAAGTTGACCAATCAAGAGTGGGCTTTTAGCGAGGAGAGCCTTAAAGATTGTTTAACTGTTAATCGTGCAAAGCTTCTCTATTGGACTCAGAATAAGCATGTAGAGAGGAAACTGAGCTAAGTCCAAATAAATGTGATCATCTGTGCACTGTTTAGCTCCGCTATGAGCAGCAGATCTCAGAGCTGGAGCAGCAGCTGGAAGCATCAAACTCAGCAGCTGGGACCAAGCCATGGGCGTCACAGGTTCAAACCCTGGAGGAAGAGCTGCAGCGTGTGAAGGCAGCCCACCAGGAGAAAGAACTGTCCCTCCAGGAGCAGATTGAGTCTCTCCAGCATCAGCTCAAACACAAGGTCAGTACAGGAGCTTGAACTCTAGCATGCTGTCACAAGTTGATGGATTCATTCAGCTTTCTTTGGACTAACCAAAGCAGGTAACTGAAGTTCAGCCTTCCTTCATACAGGCCTATCCAAGTCCGGGCCGGCACCAGCGTCAAGCCGAGGAAGCATTCGGTGTCCGGATAGAGCGCCTCAACCAAGAGCTCAGTGCCAAGACACGAAGCATTCAGGAGCTGAGCCGCACTGTGGAGAGGCTGCAGAGGGAGAGGAGGAGCATGCTGTCTGTCCCCAACCCACGACCAGAAACCCGTTCTACAGAGAGCAAACGACAACCGGGCCCAGCCAAACCTCCATGTTCTGCTGCTGCAGCAGAGACGTGTGCAGGAGAAGAAACGTTCCCAGCTGCTCACTATGAGAAGACCTACCAGCCGACCGTCTTCACAGGTATGAGTCTGTATGCTAAACTACCCTTGATTTAATCTGGGACTACCCTGGACTTAAGTCAGGCTTAAAGCTATAAACCAAATGTCATCCAGATGCACATGCTCATAACTTTGATGTCCGTCCTCACATAATAAGTTTGAGCTATTTTCAGAGCTCACAGCCTTCTCAAAACAGTCCCTCATGTAAACACTGCCCAGTTCAGCTGAAGCGACTGGAAATGTTCTGTTCACACTCTACACATGAACTCAGCATTTTGACATCCACTCTGCTGAAGCTCATCTTCACTTCAGCTCAACAAACTAAACAACCACTGAACATTCTGTGTCCCAGCTCTGACCAGTGTTGGGCAAGTTACTCTAAAAAAACAACTAGTTACACTTACTAGTTACTTCTCCCAGAAAGTAGAGTCCTCATGTTATGAGACCATCATTAAGCATTTGAATATTAAACTTTATTGTTGCATCTTTTTGACAGGCAGTCACATCTCAGAGGTTCTGCAGGAAAACGAGGTTCTGAAGCAGCGCCTGCAGCTGCTGGAGCTGCAGAGTGAGCAGGACAAGGAGGCTTTAAAGGCTGATGCCATACAAGCCAAGGAGGAGCTGTGCAGGTGCGTCTGTGTGTGTGTGTGTGTGTGTGTGTGTGTGTGTGTGTGTGTGTGTGTCAACATTGACTGCACAGCTGACTTTAATGTGATGTGTTAGTCTTCAGGAGCACTCTGCAAAGCAGCTGTCCTCTATAAAAACGGAGCACCTCAGGGTGTTGAATGAGCTGTGCGCCGCCCATGCCCTGCAACACTCGTCCTCAAAGGTTGCCGAACTGTCCAACAAGCTCAACACTCAGGAGGTACTGGCTCACTAAGCGATCACTCTCATGTCAGAGTGTCCTGGAAATGATGCTGTTGCTCTAACCTTGACATTTCTCTGCAGATAACGGTGAAACATCTGCAGGAGCAGCTGAAAGAGCTGCAGGGAACTAAACATGCACTGACAATATCCAGGAGCAGAGAGGACGCTCTGCAGAAGCAGGTGCCGCTCAGCTCTTATTAATGCACCAAACATGGAAAGACAGGACAAGAGTTTTAAATGCAATCTTTGTTTATTTGTTGATTTTATAACAAGAAAATCAAAAACACCAAAGTTGCCGGAAAACTTTCAAATAGTTTAGTCAGCAAAGTGACAAAATACACTCACTGGTATCACACAGCATGTCTTGGATACATAATGTAACTCAGATGAAAGATAATTAAGGAAAATCATATCAAATGAGTGACTGTGGAGGATGAAGACATCTTTTCAGCAGGTTCAGAGATCTGAAGAACCTCGTCACCATGTGACATCATCGTACAGATGCTAAACATGTGGCACAGTACATGTCTCCTCTCCTGGATTCGATTTGTTCCAACAGCATACTGTAACAAAGTAATACAAAGCATTGAACTGGATCACTTTTCATCAGTTGGTCTGAAAAGCCAAACACAGGTGTTGTTGTACATTGTCGTGTGGCTGCATGCTGGGTTGTGTTGGGGGCGTGGCTAGGCAGTAAGCGTGCATTCACACAGGATCAGGGATTGCGGCCAGTCGTAGCAAGGTTGGACAAAATGGACATATACTGGACCTTTCACATTGAGTCATTCCTCCCACCTTGTGTTCAGCTGACCAGACTGCTGAAGGAGCTGAAGGAGGCTAAAGACGCTCAGAGCCCAGAGGTGAAACTGCTGTGCAGCCTGGAGAGGAAGATCATGAACATGGAGCTGAGACACCAGCACAGAGAGAAAGAGCTGCAGCAGGTATGACTGATGATGGAGCAAGTTACTGTTCACACACAGAGGCCAGAGGATTATCCCAGTATAATCCCACTGATGTGACTCATTCTGTAACTGTGTGTCCTCCTGGCAGGTGATTGGAGGCTCGTGGCAGACATTAGACACTGATCAGCAGTCAGAGGTGGAGCGCTGGAGGCATCTAGCTCAGGACAAGAGCAGAGAGCTGGAGGCTTTTCGTCTGGAGCTGGACTCCATCCTGGACATAGTGAGACACCTCCAAACACAGGGAGTGGTCCTCCCCATCACAGCCAGGAGTTAGTTCACACACACGGTTTGACTAATGCGTGCCACTGAAAGTTAATGCTGAAGCCAAACATAGATAACCTGAGCAATAATCAATCAATTAGTCCATATCCCACATGGGTGAAATGGACCATATTTCCTGATCAGCCTCAGTGATATTTCATTTGAAACATACAAACAGACATAAAGCTACTTTATATTAATACTCCTACTGTACATATTTCTTATCTCTCTCTGTATATTTCATAACTAGATTCTACTTTTGTATTTAAATTATTGTAACTTGTTGAGAAAAATAAAGGTTTTTCTGAAGTCTCTAATTGTAAAATTGTATTCCCTTCCTGCTTTCATGCATTGTGCACTGAAACTTCAACCTAATCTCAACAGTAGGGCTGCTCGATTATGGAAAAAATCAATATCACGATTATTTTGGTCAATATTGAAATCACGATTATTCAAACGATTAATTTTGAGTCTCACAATGCATTTATTCAGCATTTCTCTCTTTCAAAAAACACTTTGTTATTGATTCTTTATCCAAAATATTCAAATTGAAAATACATTTTGGCTACAAATATGTACTTTACAGCTGTTTTGCAATGTATAAAGCATTAAATCAATAAAATAAA
The DNA here is from genome assembly GCF_000972845.2 of Larimichthys crocea. NCBI lineage: Eukaryota > Metazoa > Chordata > Actinopteri > Sciaenidae > Larimichthys > Larimichthys crocea. The sequence continues at coordinate 905,473 of NW_020861191.1, forward strand.
TATACTTTATGGAACATTAAATAAGGCATAGAAAACAGACATGTATCCAAAATAAACTATGGATCCAGCTGCTCTGCAAATTCTCTATATTTATAGAACAAAATAAATATAATAATAAGCATAAGCATCAATAAGCAATGAGCATCTTCTTGAAACCCTCACCCTCGACTGTATTAATGGGTTGCATATCTTTAAGAAATATCCAATGGCAGCTGTTAGGCCCCGTTTACACGTACACAGGTATTTAAAAAAACATTTCCCTTCATTTGTACCTATCTTTAACACGCAAACGGTGAATTTGCCTCTGAAAACGAATTGAGTTTTAGCCAGCTGATGCGCCAAAAGTGCGACCAATGTTTACCTTTTACTATGACGATGATCATGGAAGCAGCCGCCCATAGGCTTGGCGTAGTTATGATGGTGCTCCATGGCGTATTTATGCGGGTTGATATAAACGAAAATCTTTTTGAAAACGATGCTATGTGCACAATGTTATTTTGGAAAACGGAGGGAGGGAAATATTTGTTTCTCAACATACCCGGCTATGTGTAACCGTAGCCTAATGTCTTGTGCCTCTCCGAACTTGTCGGATAAGGAGTCGCATTAAACAATGTGTCTGTGATCGATGACTGAGTTTGCGTTGACGTCTTGCTGGTTGTGGCACTGGCTTTGTCTTTTTGTTTCTTTATTAATTCGTCGTGAGTGACTTTGTGCTTTTGTTTGAGATGGTTGAATAAATTTGTAGTGTTACCAAGAGGAGCAGCTATTACCTTGTAGCAAATCTTGCACATTATGTGCTGCTGCTTCTCGTCGGATTCTTCTCATTCGCTTTCAATCTCACTCACTGTTTTTGAACACCAAACGACACACCTCACTCTTCAGCTGCGTGAGGGAGTATGGGCTATCCTGTTAGTCAGCGGGGCAGCGCGAAATGGAATGTATTGCGCATGCGCGTCTCTCAGAACTTGTGTAATGAAAAGTGGAAAATAAATTGTTTAAACTCAATTATATGATTTTTGAGATCGTTTGACAACAAAATCGAAATCGTGATCAAAATTCGATTAATTGCACAGCCCTACTCAACAGGATTAAAAATTAATAAATTAATAAAATCAAAACAAAGAGTAGAAGAGTTACTGAGGATGCACCACTCTCTTTTTAGCTAATAATCAGTCATATTGCATAGTTAATAAATGGAAATAATAATTCTATAAAAACACTGCTGAAATAGCACGTTTGGGTAAATACAAACTCACACCCGGAATGTGGCGAGAGTTTGAAACTAGAAATGAAAATGTATGCAAGAAGCTTCTGCACCTGATTTGTCATTACTGACTGCAGCAGAGGAAAACTCTCCTCTCTGAAGGTCTGATTCATTTAACCACACATATTTTAGTCCAACTTCAGGCTATTCAATTTATATTTTCTCATATAAAGTATTTTTATACACAAGAGTTCATTCTCATACCAACCACTGTACATTCATTCAACAACTCAACTGAGACAAGAAGTCTGCAGGCCTGCCAACAGACACAACAGCTGCACTGATGAACTCCACATCCATGAATGACAGACAGTAATCTTGCTGTAAGGCTCGGACATGTTGTACGTGGACATGTATGCAGTTCAAACATGTTTGAATTGTTTTAACATTAAGCTAAGGTCAGAGTAGACTGGTAATACCGCAAATCTTCCACACATCTCATATCTCACAATATACAACATGCATTTCCAACCAGGCAATCTGATTGGTCAACTGGAAATTTAGAAAGCGACCAAATTCTCTTGGAGTAAAGGTTACTCCATGACCAGGTTGCCTCCTGCCTATCTGGTAGAGGATTTAGCTTTAGGAAGCCTTTTCCCCTCATAGTGGGACATGGTGGTCTTAAGAAAAGAATCAAACTTTGAAGCACCCATCGTTGAGGCCTCTGATTAAAGGCATGACATTTTATACTACACTGGCCAAGGGCTCAACACCACCCTCGTCATCATCAAAGCTAATGGACTCATCCCGAGCCCCCTATGATGTTGTGCTCCACCATCAGGCTGGCCTCATGCGTGTTGAGGTCGGCTCATGATCCGGGGCTTAGTATTATTGTGCTATATCACTGCTGATGAGTAGTAGTTGGCAGCCTCTGCCATCAGTGTATGAATGTGTGTGAAGTGTTTTGTGTATGTGTAGTGGTTCAGTGTAGTTTTCACTGCTCAGTAGCTGCTCACACACCACTACAGTGTTCCACCTTAACAATTCAGTGTAATTGGGGCACATCGACCTTGTGCAGGTTCATGTTTTTTTCACTGACTCATCCACAGTCCTTGAGCGTGAGCTGCAAAGAGGATTAATAGACAGTCAAAAATGGATGCATTGAGAAGCAGACAAACTGAATAAAAGCAACAAGAGTTACTGTGGGATTACATCTATACAGGTCTCCTCGAAGAGAGCATGCAATTCTAATAAATACATGAGCAATAGATTATTAACACTGCGGCTGCACAGGATTGCATGGTGCCTTGTAGATACAGTTCATACACACGTTACAATACCCAATGTGCTCTGCAGTCAGATGACTATAGTATGTGTAAAATATAATGTGCAAAATTATCTTTTAAATTTCAAAAATTTGATTTGTCTCTCACTGTGTGCATGTTTTTTTTTCTGAAAAGAAGTCCAACTTGTGTCTGCAGGAAGAGAAGGAACTTCATCTGTCCTTCATCACAAGTCGTACGTCTCAAAACCACAGCCATGAACAAGCTGCCCTCCACCACCTTACTGTCAAAGTGTATGGTGGGGTTGGAGAGTGAGCTGTAGACAGGAAGGAAGAACAGGAAGCGCATCAAAAGCCTCTGCAGTATTACTTCTCACAATCAGCATCACAGACTACAGTATGCAAATATGTAATACACTGGATGGTTCAACAAAGAAGGAAAGCTTATCACCATGTGCTCTGATAATGAGCAACACTTGAGCTTTATACTGATAACGGAGGTTTATTATGATGGCAGTTCCTCCCAGACCAACATCAGTTCATATCTTCTATTTTCACAGAATGCTTTCGATAAATGATTAAAAAATGTCCTTATATGGGGCGGTCGGTAGCGTAGTGGATTAAGCAGCTGCCCCGTGTGTAGAGGCTTCAGTCCTCGCTGCAGCTGGCCCCGGTTCGAATCCTGCATCGCATGGCCATTTACTGCGTGTCATTCCCCCTCTCTCTGCTTCTTGTCTATCTTCAGCTGTACTATCAATAAAGGCATAAAAGGCCCAAAAAATAATCTAAAAAAATAAAAAAAATAATAATAATAAAAATAATAAAAATAATAAAAAAAAAAAAAAAAGACTTTATATAAAACATTTGAGGAACATTTAAAGGACTTTATTTTGTACTGGTTTAAAAAGAATCAAACCCTGGAGAAACAAACATTTCACATTCGTAATTTGTTGGAACACAAATCCAGTTTGGGCAAATGGTTGTTGTCCCAGCTGTGCTGTATGAAACACCTGGATTTCTTTTTTTTTTTTCTTCATCTGCCTCCACACAGACCCTATACAACATTTTTACATGATGTTTTACAAAGTAACTATATATGTATATGTTCATTTGTTTTAAGTTGGCCATAAAACCTCACCCACATGCCTGTACAGTATGTATTATTAAAGAGTCATCAGTGTGTGTAAGATCTGATTTGACAAAGTCAGACTGCAAAGAAACGTGTTATAGCATATGTATAGCATATATATGTTATAGTATGTTAATACTGTTTGTATTTTCCTGGCGTGTCGTACTTTCCAGATGAATAATACAAAATCTAGTCAACGAATTATGATGTATTAATTAAGCAGTATTACACGGGGGTTAGGGTTAGGGGAAGTTGAAATATCTCAATGACTCCGCCCTTATGGTCCAACGATACACAAGGTTTGGTATAGGGAGCCAAGGGCAAGGCACTGGCCGACACATGTCACTGAGGCAACCGCCCCTCGCTGTGCACCACCGATGTTGGATGGAGGGAAGGGAGGGCCCAACGGATCGCTGCACCAACACCATAGACTGGGCAGGAGCGTCCTGGGAGCAGGTAAGACAAGGTCGAGAAGAGGGGACAGAGTGTTCAGTAAAGGGAGGTGTGTCTACACATTCACCAATACTGCGCTGTGACACGCTCACTGCCACTGTGGGTTCTCTTAGCGCAGAGTAGACCGAGACTAAAGCTCATTTGCAAGTGATCCTTTATTAGCTCAGAAATCACGCACACTGCAGCCGATCACAGGCGTCTCGCTGCCGTCTGCCGTGCGTCTTTTCCCGTCCGTCTTTGTCCGTGGTTCTTTCTTCTTCTGGTCCAGCACGCTACTGTGTTGGGAAAGGGCGAGAGTGATTAGCCAGTTGGGAACCAGTGTGTCAATCACTCTCACCTGGCGCTGCTCTCCTGAGCCCTCCCCACACCTCTCTCCTGCAGCTGATGCACCACGCCCCCATCCACATGCCTCCACCACCCGACTTAGGCCGGGGAGCCGTCTGGCTGGGAGAAGAAAAGGGCCCACCTGGCTTGTCGAGGGTTTAGTCTTTTGGCTGTCCTGATGTACTCAATGTTCTTGTGGTCCGTCCAGACCAGGAAAGGATGCTCAGCCCCCTCCAGCCAATGCCTCTACTCCTCCAAAGCAAGCTTAATGGCCAGCAGTTCACGGTCTCCGACATCGTAGTTCCTCTCCGAAGGCGAAAACCTGCGGGACAAAAAGGCACAAGGGTGGAGCTTGTCGTCCTGTTCGGAACGCTGAGAGAGCACCGCCCCTGCACCCAAATCAGAGGCGTCCACCTCCACCACGAACTGCCGTTTAGGGTCAGGAAGAATCAACACAGGGGCGATGATAAAGCTGCTTTTGAGTCTTTGAAAGGCTGACTCCGCCAGGGGAGACCAGTGAAACTGCACCTTGGAGGAGGTTAAAGCATGCAGCGGGGAAGCAACGAGACTGAAGTTACGAATAAACTTCCTATAAAAGTTTGCAAACCCCAGAAACCGCTGGACCTCTCTTCTGGATGTGGGTGCGGGCCAATCTTGCACTGCCTGTACCTTCACGGGATCCATGCTGACCCTCCCCTCAGACACCACAAACCCCAAAAAAGACACTGTAGGCACATGGAATTCACATTTCTCAGCTTTGACAAACAGTTGATTACACAATAACTGTTGCAGTACCTGCCGGACATGTCTCTCGTGAGTCTCCACATCAGGAGAGAAGATCAGAATGTCATCTAAATAGACGAAAACAAACTTATTCAAGTACTCACAAAGAACATCATTGACCAGTGCCTGAAACACAGCAGGGGCATTGGTGAGTCCAAAAGGCATTACCAGATACTCATAATGTCCTGTGGGAGTGTTAAAAGCAGTCTTCCACTCATCCCCCTCCCTGATGCGGACCAGGTGGTAAACATTGCGTAAATCCAATTTAGTGAATACCTTGGCCCCCTGAAGGAGTTCAAATTCAGAGGAAATGAGTGGAAGGGGATACCTGTTCTTTACAGTAATGTCGTTGAGTCCACGATAGTCAATGCAGGGTCGGAGGGTCTTGTCCTTCTTCCCCACAAAGAAAAACCCTGCCCCAGCAGGAGATGAAGAAGGCCGGATAATCCCGGCCTTAAGAGCAGCTCCGATGTACTCCTCCATGGCTTTATGCTCTGGTCCCGACAGTGAGTACAAGCGGCCACGGGGGGTCGAGGTACCAGGAAGTAAGTCTATGGAACAATCATAAGGTCGGTGAGGGGGAAGTGTAGTGGCTTTGGTCTTGTTAAATACCTGCTTAAGGTCCAGGTAGCAGGATGGAACTGAGGACAGATCAGGAAACTCCTCTTCGTCCACCCCCTCGGGCGAGGTGAAAACCCCCTCCAGGCTGGAAATGGGAGGACCTGAAAAACACTGCGTCTTACAGCTGCCTCCACATGACAGAACCTTGCCAGAGGCCCAGTCTATGTGAGGGTTGTGCAGAGTTAGCCAAGGAAAGCCTAACACAAGTGGATGTTGCGGTGCCTCAAAAAGGTGGAAAGTTATCTGTTCTGTGTGAGAGTCTGGAAAAATCAGAGTCACAGGAGAGGTGCAGTGGGTAACCAGATACATCACATGGCCATCTAAGGCAGTGGCAGGCACGGGGGTGTCTAGAGGGACAAACAAGAGGTTAAGTTTCTTGGCCAAGTCTACATCAATGAGACTAGCATCAAGAGTCAATGAGAACAGTATGGGAGAGAGACAGAGATTCTGAGGAGAGTGTGACGTGAGAGGACTGCCGGCAAGATCTGTTCTTACTAAGGGAGGCACATACCGGCACAGATGTTTGACGGGAGGGAGTGCTGCGGCGAATGGGACAATTCTCCAAGAAGTGACCCATCTGGGCGCAGTAGATGCATTGACCCTCGTTGCGCCTTCGCAGGCGTTCTTCAGGAGAAAGCCGAGTGCGTCCAAACTACATAGGTTCCTCCGTGTCAGTTCTGGTGTTGGTCGTGAGCTCTGGAGCCAGAATGCGTCTGGGCGAGGACCTCCAAGAAGGGTAGGTGCCTGATTGCTGACTTGAAGGGAAGTCCCTGGTCCGGTCACGCTCCCGCAATCTCTTGTCGATCTTGGAAGCTAGGGACACTAACGCATCAAGTTCAGAAGGCAGGTCAAGAGGAGTCAGAAAGTCTTTAACCTGCTCCGAAAGCCCATTAAAAAAGGCATCCACCAAAGCTGGTTGGTTCCATCCACTCTCTGCTGCTAATGTTCTGAAGGAAATGGCATAGTCCATAACACTCCGCCTGCCTTGACGCATAGAAACCAAGGCCTTGGCGGCCTCTCGACCCGGAGCAACAGTCTGAAAAATCAGTGTAAGAGTCTTTAAAAATAGTGGCAGAGAACTACAGATGGCCAAATGGCGGTTCCATTCCGCTGTAGCCCAGGCCTTGGCTCGACCAGACATGAAAGAAATCATGTAGGCTATCTTGCTGCGATCAGAGGGAAAGGCTGCTGCATGAAACTCAAAATGTAGCTCGCACTGGGTAATGAACGGCCTGCAGTCACCAGACTCACCAGAAAACCTCTCAGGTCTAGACAGCTGTAGATTAGTCATTACAGGAGATGCAGCCGCACAGTCGCTGGAGGGTGTTGTAGAATCTTCTTGATGCTGGCCGACCTTCAGCTGGCTTAGCTGGGAAGCTAACATAGTCAATGCCGCCTCCTGGCGCTTGCTTGACTCGGCTGCTTCCCATCTCAAAGAAGCCATTTGTTCTTCATGCATACGAAGCCACTGGCCCTGAGTTTTCAGTGCTTCGCGCACAGCCTCTGGTCCATGGTCTGGTTAGATTGTACTGTCAGGTTCAGACAGACAACTGGAACCACAGAGCAGATCAGAGACTGACTGGTGTGGTAAGGCGGTTTATTGACAGTCCAGATTCGGTACACAAAAGACAGTCAGCGGGGCAGAAGTACAAAATCACAAGGCAGGAAGAAAGTCCAAGAACAGGCAAGGGTCAAGAATCCAGAACACGGAGCAGACAGGCAGAAGTACAGGACGCTAGGCAAAAATGGGTCGAAGAAACAAACAGGGTTGGTACACGAGGAAACTATGATGAAAACGCCAGAGAGCTAACCACAAGGATGAAGACAATCTAACAAGGACACACTGGGAGAGACAGGCTTAAATACACATGAGGGGAGGAGCAAACGAGACACAGGTGAAAACAATGGGCAATCACAGGGAGTAAAGACACCAGGAAAGAAACACAAAAAGGAAGTGAGGGAAACCAAAATAAAACAGGAAGTCTACCCACAAACTAAAAGCCTGACAGATACCACCGTGTGATCCGGGCGTTGGCATCCTTCATGCGGTGGAGCCACTGGAGGGGAGCGTGGTCCGAGCAGAGGGTGAATGGGCGCCCCAGCAGGTAGTAACGCAGAGCACCGACCACCCACCGGATGGCCAGGCACTCCCTCTCCACCGTGCTGTACCTGGCCTCCCTCTCGGACAGCTTGCGGCTGATGTACAGCACTGGGCGGTCGATGCCCCGCACCTGCTGGGACAGAACGGCCCCCAGCCCTCTGCCCGACGCATCAGTCTGCAGGACAAAGGGGAGAGAGAAGTTAGGTGTGTGGAGAAGGGGCTCCCCACAGGGGAGCTTTACCCTCTCAAGCGACACCTGGCACTGCTCCGTCCACTGGACCGGATCTGAGGCACCCTTTCGGGTGAGGTCGGTTAAGGGGCTGGTCAGCTCCGCGAAGTTGGGGATAAATCGCCGGTAATAGCCGGCCAGCCCCAAAAACCGCCGCACCTCTTTTTTTGACTTGGGCCTTGGGCAGGCTGCAATCGCTGCTGTCTTATCTACCTGTGGACGCACCTGCCCGCCGCCCAAGTGGTACCCCAGATACCGTACCTCCCGCCGTCCAACTGCACACTTCTTCGGCATTGGATAGGCATCAAACTGTGAAACATCATTCACCTTGCGATAGTCCACACAGAACCGGATAGACCCATCTTTCTTGACTACAAGAACGATGGGGCTACACCAGGCACTGTGGGACTCTTCTATTACACCCATCTTCAACATGGCTTCCAATTCAGCCTGAATCACTTTTCTCTTATGCTCAGGTAGCCGATAGGGCCGTGAACGCACTGTCACGCCCGGGTGAGTCTCAACATGGTGTTGAATAAGGCTTGTGCGGCCTGGTAGGGGGGAGAACACATCAGCGAAACGCTGCTGCAACCTGGCAATGTCTGCTCTCTGGGACGGTGAGAGATGGTTTTCACAAACGAGCGAGGCAGGATCGGCCGACTTTGGTACCTCCGGCCCCAACTCATCTCTCTCTGCAATTGCCGTCACCAGGGAGACAGACTCGGCCTCTCTCCAAGCTTTAAGGAGGTTGAGGTGATAAATCTGTGTCGCCCCTCCCCTGTCAGATCGCACAAGCTCATAGTCAACGTCACCCACTCGTCGTGTGACCACAAAGGGTCCTTGCCACTTGGCGAGTAATTTGGAGTTGGAAGATGGGAGCAATACAAGCACTTTATCTCCCGGTGAAAATTGTCTTAACCTGGATCCTCTGTTGTACAGCCGCTGCTGACGTTCCTGGGCCCGGAGCAAATTCTCGCGTGATAACTGTCCTAGTGTGTGGAGTTTTGCTCTTCCAGGTCCAGGACGTACTGAACTTCGTTCTTACTCGGGCTCGGACCTTCCTCCCAGCTTTCCTTCACCGGGTCCAAAACCCTGCGTGGTTTTCTGCCAAACAGCAGCTCAAAGGGAGAAAATCCTGTGGAGGCTTGGGGTACCTCGCGCACTGCAAACAACAGAAGATGTAGCCATTTATCCCAATTACGACTATCATCGTGCACAAACTTACGGATCATGTGTCAGGCTTTTAGTTTTGTGGGTAGACTTCCTGTTTTATTTTGGTTTCCCTCACTTCCTTTTTGTGTTTCTGTCCTGGTGTCTTTACTCCCTGTGATTGCCCATTGTTTTCACCTGTGTCTTGTTTGCTCCTCCCCTCATGTGTATTTAAGCCTGTCTCTCCCAGTGTGTCCTTGTTAGATTGTCTTCTTCCTTGTGAGTAGCTCTCTGGCGTTTTCATCATAGATTCCTCGTGTACCAACCCTGTTTGTTTCTTCGACCCGTTTTTGCCTAGCGTCCTGTACCTCTGCCTGTCTGCTCCGTGTTCTGGATTTTTGACCCTTGCCTGTTCTCGGACTTTCTGCCTGCCTCGTGATTTTGTACTTCTGCCCCGCTGACTGCCTTTTGTGTACCGAATCCAGACTGTCAATAAACCGCCTTACTACACCTGTCAGTCTCTGATCTGCTCTGTTCTCGGACTTTCTGCCTGCCTCGTGATTTTGTACTTCTGCCCTGCTGACTGCCTTTTGTGCACCGAATCCAGACTGTCAATAAACCTCCTTACTACACCTGTCAGTCTCTGATCTGCTCTGTGGGTCCAGTTGTCTGTCTGAACCTGACATCATGGACTTCAAAGTCTTATTCAGGCGCTCAACGAGGCGATGGTAAATACTGGTTCGAATAGACTTGATGCCCAATAATCCGTACAGTTCTCTCAGTGTGCGTGACATAAATTGGGTGCCTTGGTCAGTCAGGATCTCTTTCGGGATCCCAACTCGGGAGATAACTTGAAACAGTGCCTGCGCCACACTCTTTGCAGAGATGGTGTGGCACTGCCTCTGGATATTGCGTTGCGTAATCCACAAGGACTAACACAAAGCGATATCCAAGTGCGCTCCGGTGAAATGGCCCGATGAGGTCCATCCCAATGCGTTCAAATGGGACCTCGATCAGCGGTAATGGGCGCAACGGCGCTCTCGGGATGGCCGGTTGGTTAACTAACTGGCATTCGGGACAAAACGCACACCAGCGGCGCACGTCTGCCCGAATGCCTGGCCAATAGAATCGAGCCATTATCCGGTTTAGTGTTTTATCATATCCCATGTGACCAGCCATAGGGTTATAATGAGCCGCCTGGAAAATCATTTCCCGACGGCTTTTCGGGACCAACAATTGGGTTATTACGTCATCTGCCTGAGTGTCACGACTCACCCTATATAATCTGTCCCTGCGCAATGAAAAATGTGGATACACTAGCGCTGCGTCAGGGCGCACCATGTGACCATCAATTTGTATCACTTGGTCAAAGGCAAAGCGTAGAGTATCGTCACGAGACTGCTCGAGTGGAAAATCTTCCATGGAGTCAAACACAGGAACCTGCGGCGCCTCCTGGGAAGGCACCGCTGGCTCCCCCTCCCCGTCTGCAGTGTCGGACAACCTCGCGTCACCGCTGAGCACAGCGCACATGTCCCATGTCCCTGTCGGTCGTGAGCGCACCCCCACACACTGCCCCACTAACCTATCAAACCCGGGCCAATCTGTGCCCAAGATTAGAGGATGCGCCAGGCGGGAGCTAACCGCAGCCTTCACACTATGCTTTTTACCCTTGTAACGAATTTCCACTGGCACCACAGGATATCTGTGAATATCCCCATGTACACACCTATCCACCCATCCTGCCTCTAACAATGCCCCGGGTCGAATCAGGTTCTGGTGAACTATAGACTGCATGCAGCCCGAGTCCACTATTGCCTGATGTGTACCCCCCTGAATCCTTACGGGAACGCTGTATGTCTCTCCTGGACCGGGGGAGGGCGCCGGAGGGCCGACAACCCGGATCACCTGCCCGACCTCCATTAGTGGACACTCGCGGCGGAAGTGTCCGGGCTGCCCGCACCTCCAGCACTCCTGCCCTGCCGCCTGAGGGACCCTCTGTGGGCTAAGAGCAGCGCCCGTAGCAGCTGGACCCTGTGGCGGAAGAGAAAAAGAAGGGATGTTAGTGCGAGGAGCAGGGGAGGGGTGAGCGGGTGTGTACTGCGGGGGACCGGGTATGTGCGCGGGTCTCCTGCGAGGTGCAGGGCTGGGACGGCCGGAGGACGCTGGCCGCGCCTCTGATGCCTGGCCCCCGGAGTGGACGGCCAGATGGTCTTCCGCGAGGGCGACAGCAGCCGCCAGGTTGTCGGGGCGATGACAACGCACCCACTCGAGGGTGCCAGCTGGGAGCCCCTCCACGAACTGTTCCAGCACGATTTTCTCCATCAGCTGTCTCTCGCCCGTGGTCTCCCCCGGTTGCAGCCATCTGTAAGCCGCATCCCTCAGCTGCTGGGCATAGGTGAACAGGCGGTCGGCGGGCCCCAGCTTGGTCCCCCGAAACCTCCGGCGGTGGTCCTCGGCCGAGTATCCCAGTCACTGCGCATCATCATTCCCAGGCATCCTGTGCAGGGTCATGCCGGAGAGCGACGGACCCGGTGACGTTGTCCCCGCCCGGACCAAAATCGCCTCCAGCAGCTGCGTCTGCCTCTCCGTCTGCTGCTGCAGCGCCGCGAGCTGTTGCCTGCTGGTGACCTCCGCCACCATTTGGGCCAGCGCCGTCACTGGCTGAACTTGCTGCGGCTCCGACATTGCCTCTGTGCTGAGCTGGTTGGGCGCCAAAATGTGACACGCTCACTGCCACTGTGGGTTCTCTTAGCGCAGAGTAGACCGAAACCAAAGCTCATTTGCAAGTGATCATTTATTAGCTCAGAAATCACGCACACTGCAGCCGAGCGCAAGTCAATTGGAACGGATTCTCCTGGTAGCTCCCCCGCCGAGCTAGGTTTAGAGTTAGTTTTAGGGTTGGGGTTGGGTTAGGGTTAGGGATCAGGGATATGCTAGAGTGCACTGGCCTGTTGATCCACTGTAGTATATTTATATAAACAAGTATATGTTATTTATTTGAATTAGAGAGAGAAAAATTTATTTTGGAGATTGGGCCCAGGGGTGCCTCACTGACTGTTATAGCCAGGCAGAGGTTTGGACGAGAGAGTAGGGAGATAATATAATATATATATATATATATATATATATATATATATATATATATATATAAGATTAGTTTATATTAAGATATAATATAATATAATATAATATAATAATTAAATAAGTTATCTGCCAGGACCAAGTACAATTCATTGTTTGTTTTTTTCCCCCTTTTTCCTTGTGTTATTTATTTAATTTCGGCAAATTGAATGTGTCCCCCCTGGCCCAGTGGCAGGGCCTGGGTTCAAAACCCGGACCGCTCCGTCCAAGATAAAAGGACTAAAAATTTTTCTTTTTCATTCAGGCCCCTGGGGGCCTTGGTATCAAGTTTAAAAATCCAGATTTTTTCGGCTCTCTTCCTCTGCCCGGTGGTCCAGCGGTCATTGGCCTCCAATGCTGATATGATAAGGTTATTGAGTGGGTGCTGTTGAAAGTGTTGAACCAGGAGGGTGCTGAGTTTTCCTTGCCTGATGTTATATATGTGCTGTTTGAGACGGGTGTGTATGTGATGTTTAGTTTCCCCTATGTAGTGTTTATTACAACTGGTGCATGTGATTATGTATACTGTGTTTATTGTGCTGAGTGAAAATGAACCCAGGACCGGATGCGAAGCTCCACTGTGAGTATTTGTAATGAATTTTCTAGGTCTGTAATGGGTGCTATGTTCTGTGTGTACCGGTGGTCGATGATCTGTGTATTTGGAATGTACTAAAATGTCCTGTAGGTTCTTATTTCTACGGTATGCTGAAATGGTTTTGGAGTTATGGAATGCTGGGTGCTGGACTTGTAGATGAGTAAAATTCTGCTTAATGATGTGGTGTAGTCCTGTAGTTTTGTGTGAGAAGGTGGAGATAAATGGAATAATGTGTGTGATGGTGGTGTTGGTTGGAACAGGGTCTGGTCCCATGGGAAAGGGGTACAGGTGGGGGTTGGGGTACAAACCCTGTTTAGGGTAGGGGATAGAGGGGTTAGGGTTAGGGTTAGGGGGGAGGTTAGGGTTGGGGGAGAGGTTAGGGGAAGGGTACGGAGAGAGGTTGGGGTTAGGGTTAGGATGAGGAGAGAGGTTGGGGTTAGGGTTAGGATGAGGGGAGGGGTTAGGGTTAGGATGAGGATGAGGGGAGGGGTTAGGATTGGGAAGAGGGTTGGGGTCTAGGTTAGGGTTGGGATATAGACCCTGGTTAGGGTAGAGGTTGGGGTTAGGGACCAGGCCCTGTTCCTGTGTGTGGAGTGAGACCTGGGCTGGAGCTCGTGCGGTGAGGGAGTGAGTGGGAGCGAGGGCGGCCAAGGTTTGGTTTTTGATGTAACGTAAAAATCGCTTGGAGTAGCCTCTGGTGCGGAGTGCTTGAAATAGAAGGGATAGTGCCTGGTTGAAGTCTGACTGTTTGGATGATATACGATGGAACCGGATTAATTGTGATTTGATGATGCCCTGGAAGGTGTGTTTGGGATGATAGCTGCTTTTATGGAGTAGTGCATGTGCGTCAGTGACCTTGAAGTAGACTTTGGTGAGTAGCTTATGGTGAGATGGGGTGGAAGGCTGAAAAAAAATTGTTGTGTCCAGAAAATTGATGTGTGTCTGATGTATGGTGTGTTTAACTTTTATTGTGGGATGGTGATTGTTGAGTGTGTGGATGAAGGAGTGAAAGTCATTTATATGGTGGGTCCAGATACCAAAGATGTCATCTAAAAAGCGGAGGTAAATGAATGGTTTGTGTGTGCACTTGGCCAGTGCCTCTCGCTCCCACTCACTCATGTAAATGTTGGCATAGGAGGGGGCGAACCTCTGACCCATGGCTGTCCCATGTACCTGAAGGTAGTTTTGGTTGTTAAAAATAAAATCATTATTGTTTAAACAGATGGTAAGAAGTTGGATGAGTTCTGGATCCGGTCTGTTAATGTCCGGATATTTATGGAGGGTGGAAGTGACTGCTTTAATGCCTGCTGTTGTATTGATGTTAGTGTAAAGACTGTCTATATCGATGGTGAATAAGTATGAATTGGATGGGACAGCCATGGGCCGGATAGTTTCTAGGAAGTGATAGGTGTCTTTTATATAACTGGGGTGTTTTGTGGATAGGGGTCCGAGAAAGTGTTCTATGTATTCTGTGATCCTGTATGTGGCGCTATTGCAATCGGAGACTATTGGTCGACCAGGAGGAACCTCACAGGGAATGGTCCAGCTTTGTGGGTCTTTGTGAATTTTTGGTAGTAGATAGAAATGTCGTGGTCGTGGATCGTCCGGGCCAAATAGGTAGTCTTTTTGTTTTGCAGTGATGAATTTTTTTTGGTAAAGGGACTGAATGATCTCACGGATTTTATGCTGTGTTTGCGTCTGAATGCTGGTTTCTATGGGTCGGTAGTGTGTATTGTTGGACAGTTGCCGGTTAGCCTCTATCAGATATTGTTGTCTGTCCATAATTACGATTTTGGAACCTTTGTCCGCTGGTTTTATTATAATATTTGGATTGTTTTTTAGTGATGTAAGGCCCTTTCGTTCGGCCTCCGACAGATTGTCTTGTCTATCGGTCGGAGGCCGATATGTACGTAGGGCCTTTCTGTTGTTATGGAGGTGGTTCCGGATTGAAGAGCTGGATTGCTGTGTGGTTGGTTCCCAATTTGACGGGTGTGTGAAGGGTTTGGGGTTATGGCTGGGTTTGTTATGAAAGTATTCCGTTAGTTTCAGACGTCTATGGTATTGATGTAGGTCCCTGTGAAGTTCCTCCTGGTCGAGACTGGGTGGGTGTGGGATGAAAGTGAGTCCTTTTTCCAATAATGTTTGTTGTGCTGGTGGTTGGTGTGAATAGTTTGGAGAGGTTTAAGATGTTGGATGTTGGGTGGAGGTTCGAGAGGGATCCCTGTGCTAGTATGGAGAGTTGTGGTAAGGAGGAAGGTTGAAGTCGGGGAATAATGGGTCCGGTTCGAGTCTGAGGTCTGGGGGCTTTTTGTGGTTTGTCAGTGCTATAGATGGGATGTGTGTATGTTTGTGTGGTGAATGGAGTTGGACTAGGTGTTGGTGGTTGTGTTGGAACAGGCGGGGGGGGGCTCTTGGTCTGGTGTTGTCCGTTGTAGTTTCTGATGTGCTCTGCTAGTGTGGTTCGTGGACCTAGTGACAGGACGGTTGGTCTGTGTGGTGCTGGTAAGGGAGGGAACTCATCCTCATTGGATAATTCCGGGATGGGGGAGAGGGAGTTGCCCAACCTCTGCCTGGTCTTGGATGGTGGTGGTAGTTTGGTAGGTATGGGTGTGGTTTTGGAGGTGGTGGTGGTGGAGGTGTTGATGTATTGGTGTCTGTATATGATGTGTTCAATTGTTTGTAATGTTTCTGAGCGTAATCGTGTCCCATACCTCTTTCTGGCCCATCCTGTAGCTATCTGTAAGGCTGTGTCGTTGAAAGGGAGACTGTTGAGTGTGAGTATAATGTCCTCATAATGTTGTTGTAATATATGCATGTTATTTAGCATCCATTGTGTGGTGTTGTCCTGAACCTTCTTCCTTGTGCTTTCTGTAGGTCCGGCCGGTTTGATGAAGTCAGTGAGGCGGTTGACCTGCCTAACCATCCCAGGCGGGAACGTGCCAGAAGATATGGCGTGGTTGATAATGTGTTTGTGGTGTAATCCTTGTATTAATTTGAAATACTGTTTGCTCATGTTCCTGGTTTCTGTGTCCGGTGGTTGACTTATGGTCGAAGGTGTGTTTCCTATTATGTTTGAATAAAGGGTTGGTTGAGTGCTAGCGGACATGAGTGCTCTGGATGTGGTGTGTGTGTGTGTGTTTCTGTCTGTGTAAAGGCTGTGTACTGGGCAATCTGCCACTCAAAGGTAAGGCCTTTTCTCTGTGGGGTGCCATGTTAATCATTGTGTGGTTGGGCTCTTACCTTCCGGGGTGGGTGTCACTGTAGCAGGTGGAGGTTCTTAGAGGTGGTGAGCGGTGTTTCTGCAGATAGGTTGTTGGATGTTTCCTTGTTGTTGTTGGTTTCCGGTCCTGCGTGGAGTCTAGGGGGGATGAAGCTGAAGGAGCAGTGTATGTTCTGCTTTTCCCCGTTAAAAACCAGTCCACTTGAAAACAACGTTTCCCACCTGCTAAAAAGGGCACCCTCCCCGTTAAAAAAAAGGAATGAGGTTCCACTTCTTCCCAGTTGTTAAAAAAGTAGGGAGAGGAGGGGGTATTGTCCTTTTCTCAGGTAGAGCCAATCCACAAAAGATGATTAAAAGCACTTATCTTTATTCAAAAGGTGTTAAAAAAGGATGGTAAAACAAGTAAAAGACTATAAAAGAGTAAAAGGTTACGTTACCGTTGAGTGGGTTTTCGAAATTCTCCTGACATTTCGCAAGAATATTGCTTCTTCAGAGGAGTAGCTCCAGTACACAGCTCTGCCGGTTTTTGAATGTTGGAGGAAGGGGAGGTCCTTCCTCCAAGGTTCAAAGCCAGCCAATCAGTGTGATGTGGTGGAGATGTGGAGTGTCATGATTGGGTGGGTGTGTTGAGTTTTGGAGGGAATCTGCTGTAGGATCATGATTGGTCAGAATCGGGTTGTTGGCTGCTGGAGATTGGAGATGTGTTGTACCTATGTGTGGGTTCCCTGTGTAATATCAGTAAGAAGCAATGGCTCAGTGAGCAACAATCAGTGCTCTCAATCGGGAGGTCCGGGTTCAAGTCCCCAGCTGGCCTGCTTTCCCTGTCCCATGTCTGCTGCATCAAAAAGTCAGCTAAAAATAGATTAAGGGTTTTTATGTTCTCACATAGTCTGAGAGAAAAAAAAAATAAAAATTGTTATTAGTCACCATGATTAGACAGGTAGTGTTCTGAGGATAGCTCTATGGTCCAGGCTTAGGGAATCCGTCCAGGGGTCCGGGGCTCAAGTCCCCGCTCAGTCAACCTAAGGTGTGCAGCGGATCCCCTATATTGATGGGTGGTGTGATAAAAAGTGGACCCGCCTGGGAGGGTGGGGGCTCAAGATCCCCTGGGCCCATATTCCTTTGGTATTTGGAAAAATTTTTTTTGAGGTTTTCAGTGGATCAACGGCACGGGCAAGGTTAGGGTTGGGGTTGGGTTAGGGTTAGGGATCAGGGATATGCTAGTGCACTGGCCTGTTGATCCACTGTAGTATATTTTATAGAAACAGGTATATGTTATTTATTTGAATTAGAGAAAGAAAAATTTATTTTGGAGATTGGGCCCAGGGGTGCCTCACTGACTGTTATAGCCAGGCAGAGGTTTGGCGATAAGGATCTGCTCCTGTTCCCCATCCCGGAGGATCCGGGTTCAAACCCGGGCAAAGGAAGAGAGCCGATCATCCCGGGCAAGGAGCATCGGGAGCGCGGAGCCAAGGGCCCCACTTATTTGGATAGAGGTAAATACATAAATATATATATATGTATACATAGGACATCCATGCTGACAGGTAATATCACAGACATGTAAATATTGCAAAGTTATGCATCTTTTTGCCAGTGCAGACACTTCAGGGTGTTTGTTTTCATAGGATTGTCTCTTACACTCGACCACCTGTTTTCTGAAGAGTAAACGGTGACAGACAGAGCATACATATTCAGGACCACGACTGACCACCTCACGAAAATGAGCAATAGCAGAATTGATGTCTTCCTGTTTCTTTTGCCACCTTGCATAACTTGCACAGCCTTGGTTTATTTTATGTACACGGATGTTTTGGTTGTTTCTGTATTTTCTTTGATTATCCTCCTTGATTTTGTTCTGAAAACTAATGTTTTTGTATTTCATGCGACTGTAATCGCGGACAAGACTGTTAAACTCAGTGTTGGTCTTATATTTGGATTTTGAATACTCTTTTACTCTTGCTTGGAAAGATGGATTGTTTGTATATTTTATTTTCGAGGTGTCACGCTTCTGTTTCTGATATTTTGCATTTGTATGGTATTTTGTTAGAATATATGAAAGTTTGTATCTTTTAAAGTCAGGATTGGATTTGTATTCATTTGCACAACGCTCACGACTAACCTCACGTTTAGCTTGTTTGACAGACACATCTTTATATTTTTCTTTAAGACTTTGAAGCTTCCTTTTTTTATATTCAATGTCATTGTGGTATCTCAATCGGTCCTTCTTAGCTTTTACAGCCTCTGTTTCGCAGATGAACTTTCTTTTCCGTTGAGACCTCAAGTTGTCATCGCTGTTCAAAGGTTGACAAATTCCAGCACACAGACCTCCTGCATCCTTCGATTTGACACATGTCACGACTTCATAGTGATTGCCAGTGTGATTCAAATAAATACAGTTCTGTAAACATGTCTGTGGTGATGTCGTAGGCTTGTGCATATTCCATTTGCCATCATTGAAAGTACAAATAGTTGTTTGCAGTAAATCTGCAGCAGCAAAAATATCTATTTCTGTTGCCCATGAACCACAATAGTATATTCTTGATTTTGTTACATAGTCCTGCACAGATGTATATTCATTCCTTAAATACTCAGCAAATGTACCACTGTTGCTCTGAAGGTGTCGTACAACAGCCCGTCTTATTTTCAAATGCTTCTCCTCAGCATGACACACACTGAAGGCAAGACTACGATAAAAACAGTTTCCATCTGGCTTTATGCTTTTAATGTTGCAAGGACGTCCCATATCGTTTACATCTGCTATCATTTGGTGTTTGTCAGCATTTTCATTAGCCAGTCCTAATTTGTTGCACAAGTCGTCGCGGTCTTGCAGAGTCAATGGTTTGAAAGGCTGCTTGGCAATCGTCACACTGCTCACGATAACATCATCTGTAGCGTCCAAACATCTGTTCACATCAGGATCGGCATTTACCTTAACGGAACTTGCTGTTTTATTATTGACATTATTTTCATTATTAGCGACCTTAATCTGACCACCAACAGAGGATTGCTGCTTTGCGAATTTTCCTTCACCTTTCACGTTTTTGCTGGAGAATGGATAGGTGTTTGTAGCATTTGTTGTGCTTACATCACCGAGCGCTGGCTTGTTAATGTGTGATCGCTTCTCAGTTGAACGTACTGTTTTGTTACATACATTACCGACATTTGAAGCGACCTTAGTCAGTTTACCAACAGAGGATTGCTGGTTGCAGCCTCTTTGCTCACCTTTCACCACTTTGCTGTATAGCGGGCGACTGTGCGTGGTCTTTGTAATGGTCACGTGACTGGGCGATGGCTCGGTCATCTGTGATCGTGTCTCAAAGGATGCTGTCGTCTTACAAACGTTACGTGCAATCGTAGGTACGTCAGTCATTTCAACAGCAGATTGCTGCTTGTACACTTTGTGCTCACCTGTTACCACTTTGCTGTACAGCGGGCGACTGTGCGTGGGATTTGTCACGTGACTGGACGATGGCTCGTTCATCTCTGCTCACCTGTCAATGCTGCTGACGCTTACTTTAACTCCGGTGACTTCAAAACTGGGTGCCGTTACGTCAAACGATCGCGCATAGTCATAGACAAAGCTGACCAGAGACTGTACAGAGCTAACGTATGCAACATAACTTGCGCTCTCACCTTGCTGGTTAACTCTTGTGCTTGCATGTGAATCGACAAAGGCAAATCTTCCACCTTCATTAACTATGGCACATGTACTGGCACAAACTGTCAACAAACATGCATCATTACCAAACAGTGCTCGCTGTAGCGCTTCATCAAAAGGCATGGCCACATCCTGCAAAGCATGGTCATAATCATCAACATTGACAGAGCCAGTGTAAGATTCAGCAAAAGTTATGGCAAAATTACAATTCCACATTCTCTGTTGTTTAGGCAGTTCAGACACAGCAATGTAACCCCGGCATGCCACACTGTCTTTTATTCTTTTCTGTACACTCATTGACCTGTAAAGACCAGTTCCCTTAATCAACACATCATCCAGATTGCCACTGTCCCAGGTCCACACATTCTTGATCTTGCTCTTCAGAACTGCTGTCAGACTGATGGCACCACACTGCTTGTTGCGTACGTTTCCAAACTGCGAATGACCCTGATGAAATGACCCCATCAGCAAAGGTCTTGCAACACATCTTTATAGGGCAGGTCTTGCAACACATCTTTTGAGGACAGGTTTTGCAACACATCTTTTGACAACAGGTTTTCCAACTCGTTATTTGACAAGCTTCTGGACAAGGTTTTTGAAGACTTTGGTACTGTAGAGACAGACTTTGGTACTTTTGAGAAAGACTTTGGTACTTTTGAGTTTGTTTGGGCTTTTCTAACACGAGGACGCCCAACCTCGTCACCAATCTGCATCTGCAACACACAAATCGGACACATTAAGTTGTCTATCAATACAGCACCACTCTCATTGTGTTAGTTGTAATAATTATTTTATAACGCATGTAATATCATACATATGACAGTTTATGAAAAGACAGGGACACTGCCACATTACTCAGTTGAATATGGCTTTTGATAATATGACATGTAACACAAGGTCATATCCTGAAGAGTAATTCAGGACTTTTAAAAGTTCATGTTAATCTATATATATAAAAAAAAACAAAAAAAAACTTTCAGCACAAGGGAGAATTTCTATTCTTTCTCATCATGACAATAAACAAAGTAGTCGTGGCCTAACATGATAATGCTCTCTCATTACAAAGACACGACATGAACAAGATAACACAAGGAAGCATCATTTCTGAACACTGAGGGGAAAAAAAATAAAAACTGGACAAGTGAAAGAGTCCCACAAGACTAATGTGATGGCAGACATGACATTTAGATGATACACACTCCACTGACAGTATATTTCTTAAGCTAAACACACACATATGCATAATACTTCCAAAACTAAACTAATAATTTTTCTGACCTCAGAGGAACCCTGGACTGCAGGACTGGAATCTGGCATCTGCAACACCAAGATAAAACAAAGAAATGGACAACTGTAGTATAAAATGTGCTGCTTATATCCGTCTGCCTTTTCATTTAAACCCTTAACAAATGTGAAGATGACATAGTAATGATGCACATGAAAATATCACGTTCTATAAGCGCCTCTTAAATACTTCATTATGTTTCAATAACATATTGACAAAGTACACAGTAAATTGTCTATATACTGTAACCATACAAATGCAGTACCAGGAATATCACTTGTACAAAGCAGGCCAATAATGCTTTGAAACATTAACATATGTTTTGGATATGGAAGTGCACATATGTCATACCTGCAAATGTGTTGTGAAAATACATTTTACTAAAAAATAAAGACTGTTCAATAGCTCTTTAGAATTGAGCTTCTCTTATTATGCTCCTCATTAGGACTGCCACGATTATGACAACGAACAAAACAGTCTAATTTAGTAGTCTGGCACATACACATGTAGTATTGGCAATCAGCGTCAGGCCAGACTTTGTCAATGATACCATAACAATGTCATGGCTACCCAACAACAAAGCTCCAAAGTGTGGGAGCATTTTAAGAAATGTGAGAAAAGCATGCAGTGCAACATTTGCAAACCTTAACTTGCTTATCATGGAAGCACAACAGCTATGCATGAGTGTTACGACCATATGTAAGGTAACAAACAGATTTTAGGGTTAATAACCAAAGGATTTTTATTAAATGATAGTTCAGATCATTTTAACAAAAGGAGGTAAGGGAAAAGGGAACTCAGGGCGAGCGAGTGCTGCTTAACAGAACAAATATAACAAAAGGAGAAATCTGACAGATCCTGTAATATAACTAGAAAACCAAAACGAGACAGAAAAACCTCACTAAGTCTAACACTAAATAACAATACACATCAAAACAGCACCCCTGAACTAATGAATCCAACACGAAAATAATCTCATGTAATCAGTGCAACTATAATCAAACTAAACCCTGCCTGCATCTGAAGAGAAAGCATGTCATTGTGGATGATTCTGAAGCCGTCTCAGTAAACAAACCAACTAGTTAGCTGCCAATATTAGGGTAAACAGTGAGCTTTCTTGCCACTTACTCATCATTATATTTCAGTGCTAAAAAAAGTTTGGTCTTCTCAGGACGGCTTTGTGACCAAGCCGACAAGGTGCACACCACACCAAGCACAAAATGCACTTTACTTATATTTGAGTGAGACCAATTGTTTATGTTTGTGAATAATTCCTTCAGTTGCCTACCTCATCTTATTTAAAATGTAGCCATGTTTGATGCCACAGCCATGACAGACGCGCCTAAAAACCTGAAGTATTTATTTTTGTGCTGTTTAGGCCAGTGCCTTGTCCTTATTTTACTCAGCTGTTTGCACTTTATGCTGCTCTGTTGAATTGTTTCTTGATACAAGCTTCATATCTCATTAAAGGGTTAATGTCTTTATTTTCAGTTAGCACATACCTAAACACTTAAAGCTGAAAGCTAATGATCTGATCAGCTGCATGCTGGTGCAATAAGCTGTATGTTTTACACTCAATTTACGTCTGATCCGATAATCGGTGATTAGTCCACTATCAAAATAATCGTTTGTGGCAGCCCTACTTCTCATTACACAAGACCTGGAATGTTTTTCCCACAGCCTTTGCAAAACACATGATATATATTAACAGCTTTGGTTAATGAGGACTACTTCTGAAATTGTTCTTATTGTGTGACACCTAATAGAAAACATTAATGTACACGAGACTTACCCGACATTACCTCATTGTGTTTGAATGTAAAAATCACTGTATTAAAAAAGGTAGTTAAATAAATTAATACTTGTAAACCCTACATGAGAAAAGGTAAGACATACAAGTCTCCTGTAAAAGGAACATCTTAGTAGGTATGAAATCTACATCATTAGTATTCCACAGTACATTGTATACCACAAAAACCACCCACATGCTTATAATGTTATACGCCAAAATACTGTTATTTCAAACCTCCTCAACTGCAGCCGCAGCCAGGTTCTTCTTGCCTGCCAAGGACCGCTTTGTGGGACGGGGCATCTGTAACACAAAGTTAACATCAAAAATGGACAAATGTAGGTTGAAAGCTATGTCATTCTCTGTGCTTGTCATTACAAATACTTAAGTGAAAAACACATACTACCGTTCTGAAAACACTTTTCTTTAAACTCTTATTTTGAAATGAATACTTTCCCTTTTTAGATTATATTGCCAGAATAAACACTAAACTAAATGCAGGAACCATTATATGCAGTACCACAAATTACGTTGACACGAACGTGTATTTGGAGCTTTTGCAATACAGCTGTACAATTACACACCATTATGTTCGTATACAAAATATGAGACAAACGCATGCCGTACTACAAATTTTCATCAATTTCTACCCCCCCCCAAAAAAACTGCAAAATATACATTCTATAAACATGTACTACACTGTACACAAACCATTACTTGCCTATAATCTCAAACTCACTAATCACTATATAATTATGACATTGGTTATGTTTATTTTTTCCCTTCAGTTTGGAACAATAAGTGTGTTGAAAAGGCAAGCATGTTACAGTGCTTTGAGTTGTTTTTCATGTGAAAATAAGAGTTTGAGGGTTGTGACAGCAAGTGTCATTGATCTAAAGTTACAGCATATTGTCCACACAGAAGATTATATCTGGTAGCAGTTTGTTGCCAGCATCATGGTGTATGTTTATTAGATATGATGACATATTATATAGTGATTAGTGAGTTTTCTAGTTATATTACAGGATCTGTCAGATTTCTCCTTTTGTTATATTTGTTCTGTTAAGCAGCACTCGCTCACCCTGAGTTCCCTTTTCCCTTACCTCCTTTTGTTAAAACGATCTGAACTATCATTTAATAAAAATCCTTTGGTTATTAACCCTAAAATCTGTTTGTTACCTTACATATGGTCGTAACACTCATGCATAGCTGTTGTGCTTCCATGATAAGCAAGTTAAGGTTTGCAAATGTTGCACTGCATGCTTTTCTCACATTTCTTAAAATGCTCCCACACTTTGGAGCTTTGTTGTTGGGTAGCCATGACATTGTTATGGTATCATTGACAAAGTCTGGCCTGATGCCGATTGCCAATACTACATGTGTATGTGCCAGACTACTAAATTAGACTGTTGTTCGTTGTCATAATCGTGGCAGTCCTAATGAGGAGCATAATAAGAGAAGCTCAATTCTAAAGAGCTATTGAACAGTCTTTATTTTTTTAGTAAAATGTATTTTCACAACACATTTGCAGGTATGACATATGTGCACTTCCATATCCAAAACATATGTTAATGTTTCAAAGCATTATAGGCCTGCTTTGTACCAATTCCTGGTACTGCATTTGTATGGTTACAGTATATAGACAATTTACTGTGTATTTTGTCAATATGTTATTGAAACATAATGAAGTATTTAAGAGGTGCTTATAGAACGTGATATTTTCATGTGCATCATTACTATGTCATCTTCACATTTGTTAAGGGTTTAAATGAAAAGGCAGACGGATATAAGCAGCACATTTTATACTACAGTTGTCCATTTCTTTGTTTTATCTTGGTGTTGCAGATGCCAGATTCCAGTCCTGCAGTCCAGGGTTCCTCTGAGGTCAGAAAAATTATTAGTTTACCTTGGAAGTATTATGCATATGTGTGTGTTTAGCTTAAGAAATATACTGTCAGTGGAGTGCGTATCATCTAAATGTCATGTCTGCCATCACATTAGTCTTGTGGGACTTATCTTATCTTAACTTATCTTGTTCATGTCATGTCTTTGTAATGAGAGAGCATTATCATGTTAGGCCACGACTACTTTGTTTATTGTCATGATGAGAAAGAATAGAAAGTCTCCCTTGTGCTGAAAGTTTTTTTTTTTTTTTTTTTAAGATTAACATGAACTTTTAAAAGTCCTGAATTACTCTTCAGGATATGACCTTGTGTTACATGTCATATTATCAAAAGCCATATTCAACTGAGTAATGTGGCAGTGTCCCTGTCTTTTCACAAACTGTCATATGTATGATATTACATGCGTTATAAAATAATTATTACAACTAACACAATGACAGTGGTGCTGTATTGATAGACAACTTAATGTGTCCGATTTGTGTGTTGCAGATGCAGATTGGTGACGAGGTTGGGCGTCCTCGTGTTAAAAAAGCCCAAACAAACTCAAAAGTACCAAAGTCTTTCTCAAAAGTACCAAAGTCTTCAAAAACCTTGTCCAACCTGTCGTCAAAAGATGTGTTGCAAAACCTGTCGTCAAAAGATGTGTTGCAAAACCTGTCGTCAAAAGATGTGTTGCAAAACCTGCCTGACGGCAGCCTGAATAAGTTGGAATTATTGCCTGAAAAAGACCCGAGTCACCACAAAGAACACTCACAGTTTGCAATAAAGTTTGACCTTTGTCATGAAAACCCAAGTTTGTGCAATGTTACGGAGCAAAGTGAATGTAATGATTGTTCATTTGTGACTAAACCTCATAACTTTCCAGACAGATCTGTGCTGATGGGGTCATTTCATCAGGGACATTCGCAGTTTGGAAACGTACGCAACAAGTAGTGTGGTGCCATCAGTCTGACAGCAGTTCTGAAGAGCAAGATCAAGAATGTGTGGACCTGGGACAGTGGCGATCTGGATGATGTGTTGATTAAGGGAACTGGTCTTTACAGGTCAATGAGTGTACAGAAAAGAATAAAAGACAGTGTGGCATGCCGGGGTTACATTGCTGTGTCTGAACAACAGAGAATGTGGAATTGTAATTTTGCCATAACTTTTGCTGAATCTTACACTGGCTCTGTCAATGTTGATGATTATGACCATGCTTTGCAGGATGTGGCCATGCCTTTTGATGAAGCGCTACAGCGAGCACTGTTTGGTAATGATGCATGTTTGTTGACAGTTTGTGCCAGTACATGTGCCATAGTTAATGAAGGTGGAAGATTTGCCTTTGTCGATTCACATGCAAGCACAAGAGTTAACCAGCAAGGTGAGAGCGCAAATTATGTTGCATACGTTAGCTCTGTACAGTGTCTGGTCAGCTTTGTCTATGACTATGCGCGATCGTTTGACGTAACGGCACCCAGTTTTGAAGTCACCGGAGTTAAAGTGGTAAGCGGCAGCAGCACTGACACGCGAGCACAGATGAACGAGCCATCGTCCAGTCACGTGACAACAAATCCCATGCACAGTCGCCCGCTGTACAGCAAAGTGGTAACAGGTGAGCACAAAGTGTACAAGCAGCAATCTGCTGTTGAAATGACTGACGTACCTACGATTGCACGTAACGTTTGTAAGACGACAGCATCCTTTGAGACACGATCACAGATGACCGAGCCATCGCCCAGTCACGTGACCATTACAAAGACCACGCACAGTCGCCCGCTATACAGCAAAGTGGTGAAAGGTGAGCAAAGAGGCTGCAACCAGCAATCCTCTGTTGGTAAACTGACTAAGGTCGCTTCAAATGTCGGTAATGTATGTAACAAAACAGTACGCTCAACTGAGAAGCGATCACACATTAACGAGCCAGCGCTCGGTGACGAAATTCGCAAAGCAGCAATCCTGTTGGTGGTCAGTTCGCTAATAATGTCAATAATAAAAGAGCAAGTTCCGTTAAGGTAAATGCCGATCCTGATGTGAACAGATGTTTGGACGCTACAGATGATGTTATCGTGAGCAGTGTGACGATTGCCAAGCAGCCTTTCAAACCATTGACTCTGCAAGACCGCGACGACTTGTGCAACAAATTAGGACTGGCTAATGAAAATGCTGACAAACACCAAATGATAGCAGATGTAAACGATATGGGACGTCCTTGCAACATTAAAAGCATAAAGCCAGATGGAAACTGTTTTTATCGTAGTCTTGCCTTCAGTGTGTGTCATGCTGAGGAGAAGCATTTAAAAATAAGACGGGCTGTTGTACGACACCTTCAGAGCAACAGTGGTACATTTGCTGAGTATTTAAGGAATGAATATACATCTGTGCAGGACTATGTAACAAAATCAAGAATATACTATTGTGGTTCATGGGCAACAGAAATAGATATTTTTGCTGCTGCAGATTTACTGCAAACAACTATTTGTACTTTCAATGATGGCAAATGGAATATGCACAAGCCTACGACATCACCACAGACATGTTTACAGAACTGTATTTATTTGAATCACACTGGCAATCACTATGAAGTCGTGACATGTGTCAAATCGAAGGATGCAGGAGGTCTGTGTGCTGGAATTTGTCAACCTTTGAACAGCGATGACAACTTGAGGTCTCAACGGAAAAGAAAGTTCATCTGCGAAACAGAGGCTGTAAAAGCTAAGAAGGACCGATTGAGATACCACAATGACATTGAATATAAAAAAAAGGAAGCTTTAAAGTCTTAAAGAAAAATATAAAGATGTGTCTGTCAAACAAGCTAAACGTGAGGTTAGTCGCGAGCGTTGTGCAAATGAATACAAATCCAATCCTGACTTTAAAAGATACAAACTTTCATATATTCTAACAAAATACCATACAAATGCAAAATATCAGAAACAGAAGTGTGACACCTCGAAAATAAAATATACAAACAATCCATCTTTCCAAGCAAGAGTAAAAGAGTATTCAAAATCCAAATATAAGACCAACACTGAGTTTAACAGTCTTGTCCGCGATTACAGTCGCATGAAATACAAAAACATTAGTTTTCAGAACAAAATCAAGGAGGGTAATCAAAGAAAATACAGAAACAACCAAAACATCCGTGTACATAAAATAAACCAAGGCTGTGCAAGTTATGCAAGGTGGCAAAAGAAACAGGAAGACATCAATTCTGCTATTGCTCATTTTCGTGAGGTGGTCAGTCGTGGTCCTGAATATGTATGCTCTGTCTGTCACCGTTTACTCTTCAGAAAACAGGTGGTCGAGTGTAAGAGACAATCCTATGAAAACAAACACCCTGAAGTGTCTGCACTGGCAAAAAGATGCATAACTTTGCAATATTTACATGTCTGTGATATTACCTGTCAGCATGAATGTCCTATGTCTCATAGTCCATTAAGTAAGTTATGGATTTGCTTTACATGTCACCGCAAAATACTTGCACGAAAACTTCCAGAAGAGAGTGTTACCAACAACATGCACTTGGATGAAATACCAGCAGAACTGAAATGTCTTAATTCCTTGGAGCAACATCTTATTGCACGGCCTATTCCATTTATGAAGCTGTTGTGTTTACCTCGAGGCCGACAGAGAGGTTGTCATGGTCCATGTGTCTCTGTTCCTGTCAATAACACAGATGTAGCAAATTTACTTCCCAGAAATGAATGTGATGATAAAATGATAAGAGTCAAACTCAAACGCAAACTGACATATAAAGGGCATTATGAATATATGTATGTGCGCACCGATCGTGTCAGAAATGCGCTAAGGTTTTTAATGACAAACAATAAGTGGTACAGTGATGTGGCCTGGAATAATGAATGGGTGAATACACTAAATGGCACTGATGAGGATGAAGAACAAAACATTAACCAGAAAGAAGCTGGTGACAGCGATGATGACAATGTTGCTGACGAACAAACAGAACAAGAAAAAGAGGAAGATATAACATATATTAAAGACCAAAGTGGCCTTCTGTCAGACACGTCACTACAACCGGTTGATTTGGGCTCAGAGATAGTTGATCAGAATTTTCAGGACATACTAAATGTGGCACCAGGTGAAGGAAACAGTCCAGTTCGATTGCTGTCCAACAAAACCAATTAGGCAAAATGTTGTCCTGTTTTGTATCCACTAGGTGGCCCAACATTTCATGATGACCGAGAGTCAAAAATAACTTTGGCCCGATACTTGAATACACGTATACTTAATGCAGATGGACGGTTTGGACGAAACACAGACTTCATTTTTTACGCACAATACATGTCAGAAGTGCATCAGGTTGTATCCAATGTCTCTGTGGCATTACGCAAAGGTGACGAATCCTTGTGGAAAGAAGCATCATCCGACATGTTTCTGAATTCTGAATCATTAAGTAAATTTTTTTGCAACGACGAAGGCTACAAATTCTTACGTGGAATTCGTGGCACACCACCATATTGGATGTCTGTACAGAAAGATTTATTTGCCATGATAAGACAATTGTCAATCCCAACTTTCTTTGCGTCTTTCAGCTCAGCAGATTTGAGATGGCCTGAAATGCTTAACTCTATTCTAAGACTGGAGCGTAAAACGACATGTGTTGATGATCTTGACTGGTCGGACAAATGTGGACTTATACGTCGCAACCCTGTCACAGCAGCCAGAATGTTTGACCATAGATGGCACTGCTTTTTAAACGATGTCATTTTGTCACAAAGTCAGCCTATTGGGAAAGTATAGACTATTTTGCGTGTTGAATTCCAACAGCGTGGTTCCCCTGTCCACTGTCTATTTTGGGTTGAAAAGGCACAAGATTGACAGAGAAACTGATGCAAGTGACACATTTCATAGACACGTACACAACTTGTGAGACTCCGCTGGAAGCGATGCAGAGTTGTATGAGGTTGTGAACAGCGACAGAACACAGCACAACGTCACTCCAAGACTTGCCGGAAAAAAAACACAGTGTGCAGGTTCAATTTCCCAGTCACCATCAGGGCGTACTTTCATCACAAGAGCTGTAAATTCTGAGGACCAGTTGTTCAAGCTACATTGCACATGCACATGAAATAATGAAAAGGATTAAATCTGCGTTGACTAAGCCTGACATGAATTTTGATTCCACAGATGCATTTTTTAAGTCTCTTGGGATAAATCAAGGCGTGTTTGAGAAAGCATACAACATATGTTCAAAGAAAAAGGCATTGTTCTGAAACGGAATGCTACAGATATTTGGGTTGAACCAGTGACAATAAAGACTTACTGCGTGCTTGAACGGCAATATGGACATTCAGTAGTCACGAGGCTTTTTCTGTTGTGGTCTATATACTGTCATATATCACAAAAGCAGAACAAGAAATGGGGTTGCTCTTACAACGTGCACAAAACGAGGCTATGAATGGGAACCTTGACGCTAAAGCAGCATTTAAACAGCTTGGCAGCGTGTACCACACAACAAGAGAAGTTCGGCTCAAGAAGCAGTGTATCGATTAACCCACATGCACTTGAAGGAATGCTCTCGTGATGTACAGTTTATTGCTGTTGGTGAGAATCCTGTTAGGATGAGTTTACCTTTGCGCGTACGCCAAGCTAAAGCCTCAGAAAGAAAGTGTGATGATGCAGGCAATATCTGGTGACCAATGTGGTTGAGAGATATAAGAACAGACCTCACACAGCACAGTTTGAGGAAGTATGCCTTGCCAGTTTCTGTTCTGAATACAGAATTCTTTCAAAGTCACAAATTCCTGCTGACAGAGATGCACAAGACATAATAGAGCTCAGAAACAACTGTGGTTTTGTGAAACGAAGAACCAGAACTCAACCTGCTGTGGTGCGGTATCCCAGGTTTTCCGCCGACCAAAAAATAAGGAAGTACTTCGTTCATGTTCCAATTGTTTTTGCCATACACAATGACTGAAACCACCCCACCTCAGTTTGATAAATATGAAAGATTTCTATAAGAATGGTGGCAGTGAAATGCGGCACACGATGTCCAAAAAGTTTTCAATGATTGTGGATTCTAATAAAGCCTTGTTGAAAAAGAAACTGAAGACATTGACAAAGGGCTAAAGAGTTGCTTGACCAAGACATGATTTTAGAAGAGGCCTGGGCTCAGATATGTCCTGAAACAGAAAAAGAACAACTTCATTGGTTTGGATCTGATGAAAGACAAAGTCGTAGATGAGAAGTGATGAGGATGAACCATTCTGATTGACAAGCAAACCACACATGCATGTACTTGGAGACAAATCTATGTGACAATGCCTAGAACAAGATGCGCTGCATATTACTAGAGCACTCAATGAAGAGCAACGCGCCTAATTTTTTTGCTGTACGTAGTGGTGTTTTGCAGAAATGGCTTGGAACAAAACCCAGAACCTTTGCGATTGTTCATCACTGGCGGAGCAGGGAAACAGGAAAAAGCCATTTAATCAAGCTATACATTAGAATCCACGAGGATATTGTCACAGATTGCTGAAAAACCAGACGCTATCACGGTGCTTCTAACAGCACCAACAAGGTTGTTGCTGCATACAAGAGGTGCTGCAACAATTCACAACCACTTTCTCATTGGTGGGCAAATGCCACTGTGCCGTATCAACCAACTAAAGCGATGAGAAAGTTTTAATTCTTTAAGAAACTAAAATGAGCATGTGCACATTCTGACATGATGAAAGATATCTATGGTTGCCACCGCTTCCTGGCCTACAGTCAGGAGGTACTTTTCGTCAAATCAAACAAACTGGTGATTATTCTTGTTCGCAACGTGGATTAATCTGCGTGGGAGACTTTTACCAGTTTTAAAACCAGTGAAAGGCACGGCCTTTTTGCAGACAACAAAGGAGCCAACCTGTGGGAGAACACTTTGAAGTTTGCTCAGTTAACTAAAGTTGTTAGACAAGAAAATGCAGCATTTGCAGAGAGCTCAATCGCCTCAGAACTCATACAAAGAATGAACCACTCGGCGACCATGATGTTCTCAGTCTGACACAGTGTGAAACAGGTGAAGAAAGCACAGCCATACACATTATGCTACAAATGCAGAAGTCGATGAGTATAACATTAAGAGACTGCACGAAACCTGCCCTGATGCAATCAGCATAAAAGCTCATGATTTTGTACGAAGTCCCAAACTGGAAGAATGGAACCCAAGTAGGTTTTCATGAAAAGTTTTTCAATTCAGCCTGCCAAAGTGTGGTGTCTTGGGTGTGGAGCAAGAGTGATGCTGAAAAAGAATATAGATGTGTCGATGGCCTTGTCAATGGAGCATGTGGCACAGTGGTGAAAATATTACAGGTAAAGACCATGGGATCTCCCTGCAGCTATACATGTGGAGTTTGAAAATCAAATGTTGGAAATACAAAGACTGAAAGCAAAAGGTTTCTGAACATCAACATCATGAGGTACAAGAAGACCAAGTAACACATGATGGCGGAATAAGGAGACAAGTGCCACTATGCCCTCATGGCTGTAACAATACACAAATGTCAAGGCCTTACTGTTGAAAGAGCAGTTGTATCACTCAAGAAGATCTTTGCTCAGGACAAGCATATGTGCACTGAGTCGCCTGAAAAGTCTTGGTGACTGCAAATTGAAGACTTTAAACAGTCAGCTATAATTTATTGTGACAATAAAATCACTTGGCTATGGAAAGCATGCCTGCCTTTAAGTTTGTAAAGACTTTGTGCAGTGCTATTGTACAAACAGGGTTTACATCACAGGACAATGTCCAGAGTTTAAAGGCACACATTTTGGATATTGAAGCACAAAAAGCCCTAATGAAAGCTGACGTATTTGCTTAACAAAGACATGGCTCGATGTAAACACAAAAGAAACCACAACTTGCAGGACACGTTTCCACCACAACCCACGAGGAACTTGTACGATGATCTGACCCAATGTTGTGTGTGTGGCGCGAGCTCTGTAGACGAACAAGCTTTTAAAAAATGTATTAAATTGCCTGACAACGCCACCCTGGGAATTCCACCCAGAGATTTCTTTGAATGGACAGATTTCAGATTGAAAGCACTCAGGTCCGTTTTACAAGGGAGGGCAGAGACTGTGGTCCAAGGATGCAAATATTTTATTACAAATGATTTTTCTTTTTAAAACTCTAACATTAAACATTCACTCTGGATATAAAAAGGGAAGGGGACAACCAGGGCTGCGACCTATGGTGACAATCGGGTCAAAGAACGGGGATCCCAGTGAACCACACGTGAAGCATTAAGAAAAGTCAAAACATAAAGGAAAACCAAACAAGTGCAAACCATATATACAAAACAAGGGACACCACCACGGGACACCAATCCACCACCATAGGCTCAACACCTGGATGTAGGGACCAGAGACAACAGATTAGGAATAAAGAAAGAAAATAAACAATTGTACTTTATCACAAAAACTCAATTTAAATCTACAACACAAGCTATAATAACAAAACAATTAAGCAAAATCTAAGTAATCAAAGAAAGAAATCAATTTAATCTTTCAGCAGTCTATAAAAAATAAACAAAATCTATATAATCACCAATGAGAAAGCAACTGAGAGAACCAATAAACAAACTCCAAAGAAAAACAACCAACAAACACAACAGAACAAAATAACTTCCACACTGTTCCCTCGCACACACGCACACAGACACACTTTAAGACGCGGCGCGCTGCACTGCACTACCACGGGGCCAGCCGGCAAATAGTCAAGGGTTACGGCAGTGACCCAATGATAAGCAACAGTTGTACATAAAAGTTAAAAACGGACCCAGCCAAGGCAAACAGTTCACCGGGAGGCAAAGCAACAGTGATTTGTGGATGATTCACTGCTGTGCAGCGCTGCTGTGCGGCAGTCTTCAATCCACAATTAAAACACAGGATAAGGACTTACGAGTGGCTGGAGGAGGAAGCTGAGGCCGTAGCGCTACATACCGGTCAGGCCAGTCCCGGACAACACACGTGGAAGTGACGCACCAGAGATAGCAGTGAGCAGAACCACGGCGGTGACAGCGTGCAGCCAAAAACACCCAATCTGAACCTTTAATACACAAATCATAATCTGTACTGGAACAGGGCAACATGGAGCTACAACGCCGTGGTTAACAGCCTACCTACCACACTGAAGGGGAAGTGGTGGGCATCAGGATGTGACGCAACCGCGGCATCCAGCCAAGCAAGAAGGGGCACAGGTGCGTCCTGCCCGCCTTTATACGGCTGTCTCCCGTGTGATGGCCGGGCTGCGCCACCGTAAATATTGCCCAGGACCAATGAGTCGTCCTGCTACAATCCACCCCCATCAACTGATCGTCGTCCGAGATGGAGAGTCCAAAACAAACGCTTAACTCCCAGGCCTAAATAGTGTGACAACTGCATTAGACACAGGGACGAGGAGAAACAAACACAGAAAATCCAGTCACACGCTTACGGACACGGGTAATGTACGCAGCAGGTCATGGAGTGTTCTGTTGAAGCGCTCACACTGCCCATTCCCTGAAGGATGGTATGGCGTGGTGCGAGACTTTTCGATACCATACAGAACCACACACTGCTGAAAGAATACCTCAAAGCTACGTCCCTGGCGGAGTGTATCCGTGCTGGAACACCGAATTTTGAAAAACCACTCAACAACCAGACCTGAGCTACAGTGGCAGCTCGCTGATCACGGGTTAGGGACAGCCCACACGTGGTACTTTGTAAAAACATCCGTCATAAGACGTTTCCATGCATTATGGCTGGGCTCCCAGAATAGTAAAATCGATGGCAAGGATTTCGTTTAGTCCGAGAGGCCAACAGGTGCCCCATGAGCACTCACTGAGCGGCGGGTGGCTGCCCTGGCCAACCTGGCCACCTTTCTTACATGCCTGGAAACCACTTGTCGCATCCCTCAGCAGACAACTACCTGGCCAATAACATCGCTGGCGTAAGGAGCTCCCGAAGGTCCTCTCGACC
The DNA here is from genome assembly GCF_000972845.2 of Larimichthys crocea. Classification (NCBI taxonomy): domain Eukaryota; kingdom Metazoa; phylum Chordata; class Actinopteri; family Sciaenidae; genus Larimichthys; species Larimichthys crocea. Next base: position 940,261 of record NW_020861191.1, read on the forward strand.
CCCTCGAATCGACCATGCCCTGAGTGAACTCAGTCATGCAACACATTTGTTTTTAAACACTCAGGCCAACAACTCCTGATCAAACAACCTCACCCCCATCTGGCCGAAAACCCTGCCGATACCAAAACACCACTCCTTTCGGCCACCGATCCCCACTGCCGAAGCACCAAGCTGACTGGGAGCACTGGTTTCGCTCGCCTTTTGGGACGGCCGTCCCACCGTGTCCAGAAAGCCAAGACTTCCTGGATGAACGGGGTCAGTGTTGGATGCGTGGCAATGTCAGAGGGGGGGCTGATGGGCAAAGCTGCATGTGTGGCTTGTGTCAATCTACCCTGTCTCATTTGTTAGGCTGCTGCAAGTGCTTTGGTGAGCGATGTCATGGGACCAGGCTTGGTAATATCCTGTGGTTTGGGGGAATGCGGACGAAGAGAGCAGCAGCGTTCTTATTGCTGGGGCTGAGGTACTGAGTTCAAAGGTCAAACGATGCAAGCTGGCTGCCAACGCTGTTCGGTGCCCCAACTTGGCGGATGACAGGTGACTCAAGGTTGTTGTCGGTGTAAACGACACAATTATGGCCAACGGGTCGCCTTAATTTTCTTTCCGGCAGGGCCCACTTGAGCGCCAAAAACTCCAACTTCATGACTGTAATTCTCATATTGCATTCAGTGGCAGCAGAACCGCGGTCGCATAGGCCTTGGGCCTAACCTGACACAGGCTGTTTCCTGTGATAAACAGCTCCAAGACGCACACCATAAGCTCAAAAGGAGAAATGCACAAAAGAAAATCAGGAGCAAAAAAAAAAAGAACAATAACAACACCTCCCAGAATGAATGGGAGATTGAAATTCAGCATATTGCCAGAACAGGTCAGAGGGGATGCGGGCCTTCAGTTGCCCTCAAACTAATGGCAACACTCCTCCGTCCAACGACAAGAAATGTCTGATCGACTCGCTTGGTTTTGAGACCTGCCAGCTTGCTACCAGCTGTGCAGAGGCGGCAGCCACCTTGCAAAACCCTCCACAAAAGCGGCGGTAATAGCTGGGCAAAACCAAGGAGGAGCGGCAGTTCGGACAGAGTGGCAGGAGATGGCCACGTGAACCGACTCAACCCTGCTGGGGTCAGAGTGGAGACACTTGGTCAGAGATGACATGGGCCCCAAGTTAACGCAACTTCCCCCCGCTGAAAGAAGGCACACTTATTGAGTGTTCACCTTTAGCCCTTCTTGCTGCAAGCCGCCCCAAACACCAAACCCACCTCTTCAATGTTGCTCAATGTAGAGTAAAAACCACAATGTCATCCCAGGTAGAGCAGCAGGGATTGGCACTGCCTGGTCACCAAAAATCCACTGCAGCAACCGCTGAAGGTGCTGGGGTGCATTGCAAAGCCCAAAGGAATGCGGTTCCCACTTCAAAAAGGCCAAGGGGGTAACAAAAGCCGGTCTTGGAACGATCAGCTCTGCCACAGGGACCTGTTGTACCCACGGCCAGGTCCTCGTGGAAACCCAACAATCTCACAGTCAGGGCATCTAAACTCGAATGCGGGAAAGGGGAAGGCATCTTTCCTGGTCTTACTATTCAAGATCTGTAGTCCACACATCCAATTCTCTGCCGCCTTCTTTCTGACCAGCACAATTGGCGATGCATAAGAAGGACTGCTGCTCTCCCTATGACCGGGCTCCAAGTAGATGATTGATGGTGGTCTTTACCGACCCATACTCAAGATGGGGAATGCGGCGATAACCGTTGGACGCACCGGACATCATAGGCAGAAGGATCTCGTGGGAAATCCAGGTCAGTGCACCTAGGTCCCCGTCATGGGCTGAGAAATGGAGCAGTAACCGACCAAGAAGAGGCACTGACCTTATCCTGTGTCCTCAGAAAAGGAAGGACCCATTCACAGCCGCTACATCTTTTAGCTGGTGCGAAACTGACGGAGGAGGCCACAGTAGCCACCACAGGGGTACTTCTGTGACACCATAGGCAAACTTACCAGGTACACCTCCTCTAAGGTCCCAACAAACCGCACGGGTAGAGCAACACGCAGAGGACCCCACATTCACGATGGGAAGGTAGGCTGGGCCCTGTACCCACTGAACACCAAGGCAGGAGAAACCAAGCAGTCGGCAGGCGGCAGATTCGAATTTAAGGACGCAAAAGCACAGTAGTGCCCAGTACTGCTCAGAGTAGGTGGCGGGACAACCTTCAGCGGCCCCCTGTGATACGACAACGCATTTTTACCACACGTAACCTGACTTTCCCTGCCCTGGGTAGCGAAAAACACTGTGCGTCATGACACTCTGGAGGGCAGCATGACAAGCTTGGGGCCTCTTATACACTGGCAGGTCAAAACAAAGCCAAGCATATTGCCCAAAGAGTTCCATAGCAAGCCCCTACGATTGACATCATCCCTAGAAACGCCAGGAGCCTGCGAAGATACAACCAGGGGGGTCTTAACCACCAAAATCCCACAGGTGGCAACAACTTGTCACAGAGGCTTCCACATCCAACTCTAAGTAGCCAATAGAAGGAATGGCCAAACCATTATCTGCTCTAAGCGGTACATGGACAAGATTTAAAAGTTAAGCCGCTCTTGCCCCAAGTGCTCAAAATGCTGGCGAAAAAAGACTGTGAATGGTCGACACCATAGACCCTGTATCTACCAGGCAAGGAAGTCACAACTCCCCCCATGCTCACACCTAATGGGGACAAACGACATAGTTGGACACTTCCATGCTCCTACACCTGAATTGAGCCAGTAACTGCCCCCTCCAACTGTGGCTCTGCAGTTTGGTGGTGGCTAGTTTTCGCGGCACCCTTGGGTGGAGCGGAACGGCCCTACTGGACTGAGAAGGTGGCAAGGGAGGCTGAGTGTGGGAGCAGAGGAACACGGGCCACTCGCACTCTCTGCTAGGTGACCCTGGTTGCTGACAGCGCCTACAAATGATGGGAAACCGCACGAAAAGCGGCGACTAGGCGGATGAGAGCTTCTGGGCACGAGAAATGCTCTGAGTCAGTTGGGTTCAACGGCTTCCTGGTTGGCAATTTCAGCATTTGCCCGTCATCTCATGCAGCGCCGAAGGTTTGAGGGGGGCCAACACCCAACTGACGACTGCCCTGAACCACACACTGAGCACCGAAGACAGCGGGAGCAGAATTAACTACGCCCCCTAAAACCTCCGGTAACCCATTAAAAGGAAGGAAAACTCAAGTAGAGTCTCTCCCTCTGCTGCCGTCGGAGAAAAGGCCTCTTGTTAAAGCACATATGACTCGGCACACCCATATAGCTCCTGCAACACCTCAATGATCTTTAAGTGGGTCTAAACGCTCTTTCGCTGGGCGATACTTAATTTCCTCACGAGCCTCCCCCCAGGTGGCCAAATGGAAAAATGCTGAGCGGAATGCAGAAAATGCCCGTGCTCCTCAGCAACTTGCACCTCCTCCAGCCACTCTGCGAACACCTATTACCGACTTTCCCACTAAACGTGGACAGTTTCTGTCTCGGGCACAAAAATCAGTCTCTTCCGGTAAGGAGGCAATGGCAGTGGAAGAAGCGGTGGTGAAGTGAAACTGAGGGCGATGTACTAGGGCCAGTCACGTCCGGAAACTGTTCTTTTGGCCTCACCTCTCATTGTCTGCTCTTACTGAGCAACGTAATCCCTCAGTTCCTGCACTTCGCCCTCCATACTAAACTTTATTCAGCTACGACCTTCCCTACCCGTGACACTGACACCAGGGAGAAGGAAATGGCTTGTCGCAGTCCACGAAACCAACTGCTGCTTTGCCTCAAAAAGAAAAAGAAAAACAATCAGATACAACACTCACTAGGAACAGCCAACGATTTTTGTTTGAAAGAAAGAAAAGAAAACACCCAAACGAACACAACGTCTCTGCTCTCCCAATGGCAAATCCGGCCGACAACGACAGAATTGTGGGGTCGGCGCGAGCTCTGTAGACGACACAATGCTTTTAAAAAATTTATTAAATTGCCTGACAAGCCACCCTGGAATTTCGACCCAGAGATTTTCTTTGAAATGGACAGTTTCGATTGAAAACGCACCTCAGGTCCCGTTTCGTACAGGGAGGAGCAGATGACTTGTTGGTCCAAGGATGCAACATATTTATTACAAAGGAATTCTGTTTTAAAACTCTAACATTAAAATCATTACCATCTGGATATAAAAGCAGGGGACAACCAGGGCTAGCACCTATTTGACAATCGTGTCCAAAAACGGGGAATCCACGGGCACACCACACGTGAAGCTATAAGAAAAGTGCAAACATAGGAAAACCAAACAAGCTGCAAACATATATACAAAAACAGGACACACCACCGGGAACACCCACCACCCCCATCAGGCCACACCCTGGAATGTAGGGGACCAAGGAGACACCCTTAGGAATAACGAAAGAAATAAATTTACTTAAACAAATTCAAAATATCAAAACACAAGAATTTTAAATCTACACACAAGCTTAATAACAAAACACAAATAAGCAAAAATCTAAAGAATCAAAGAAGAAACAATTTTAATCTTTCATGCAGTCTATAAAAATAAAACAAAATCTATATAATAACAATGAGAAAGACTGAGAGTCCCCAAACAATACCCAAAAGAAAAACCAAACCAACAACACACACAGAAAACAATATTAACTTCCACACTGTGCCCTCGCACACACGCACCACAGACACGTTAAGACGCGGCTGCGCTGACACTGCATACACGGGGCCAGCCGGCAATAGTCAGTGGTTAACGGCAGTGACCCAATGATAAGCACAGAGAGTTGTACATAAAAGTTAAAAAACGGACCCAGACAAGGCCAACAGTTTCGCCGGGGGGTAAAGAAATAGCCGGGGGTAAAGCACGGTGGGAAGCAAAGCAACACCCGGAGGCAAAGCAACAGTGATTTGTGGATATTTCAATGCTGGCGCGCTGCGTGGCGGCAGGTCTTCAATCCTACAATTAAAACACAGGATAAGCGACTCTTACATGGCTGGAGGAGGAACTGAGGCCGTAGCGCTACATACCGTACAGGCGTCCGGACAACACAGCGTGGAAGTGACGCACCAAGATAGGAAAGCGAGCAGGAACCATGGGCGGTGAGCAGCGTGTAAATGAAAGTAGATTTAGTGCCATATATCTGAAGAAGAGCGACTATGATTTGCACTTGTAAAACACGTAATTCGGCAACTTGTGAATGCGCATCTCGCACTTGTTAACGCGCAATCTCAGAGATTTGTAAGTGTAACTTTCAGATCCACACATCGCAAAAAAGCCAAATGCAAGCATAGTTCACAACTTGTGAAAGCGCATCTTTCTTCCTTTGCACTTGTTACTTTTAACCCCCCTTTCAGATCTGTCAAAGCTGCACAACATGATTTGCATCGCAGGTTCCTATGTTGCTCGCTATTGCGTCAGCTTCTCACGTGAATTTTGGCCACGATTCCTCGATGGATTTGAAGGAACGTTTGGCGCGCAAGACCAGGAAATCCTGTGTCTACTAACTAAAAACCACTCTTGTCGCAAGAGGTGGCAGTGTGTTATGTGGAAGATATCAATAACGGCCAGTGGTGGGGGTGGGTGGGCCTGGCCATGACTCTTGGTCTACGACAGACGGGCGCCATGAGAAAATGGAGAGAAGTGTTCAACAACGTTGTAAGTAACAGTAGGGTTAAATCATAGACATTATACATAGACGCCCATTGAGCGGGTTGTTGTTGGTCGCGATACGTAACGGCGCCGCCATTTGGTTCGGCAGACGCCCCGTAAACTAATACAAGGAAATGGACTGAACTTCATAAGCGCCTTTCTACAAAGTTCATACAAGTTAAATTCTTTATAACACCCATTCACACACACACTAATATATCTGGGAAACAAACAGGCACCAAAACCACGGATGTGACTTTTAAGTGATGATTAGAAATGTTTACATCCTTATGGTAAGCACAAAACCAACGGTTATGTATTTTGTAATGCGAGTGTTTACAGCATACTA